>NC_069005.1:28075452-28076337 GCF_001194135.2 Octopus bimaculoides | reverse complement strand
TATAATGATAATAATAATATTAGGGATAAAAATCCAAATTTACAGGTAAAAACTCAATTAAATTCAATTTATCAAAATTTAAATTAAATTAAGTTTAACGGTGTATAACATATAAATATATAATTTAGAGAAAAGAACCAAAGTTCATGAACTCTTCACACACACAGACACTCTTTTTCTCTCTCTTTCTCTTCACACACACCCACATACATGACGGGCTTCTTTCATTTTCCATCTACCACACACACACCACACATATACACACATACACACACTTCCTCTTCACACACACACACACTCTTTTTCTCTCTCTCTTTCTCTTCACGCACATACACACACTTCCTCTTCACACACACACATTCTTTTTCTCTCTCTCTTTCTCTTCACGCACATACACACACACATATTCCACCTCTACATTGTTAGCCATACGTGATCTGCTAATCCGCTCTTTACGTTCTATGCTCCACGCCCCTCATTCACTCATTTTATTATGCATTCGCTCATTCGTTCGCATGTGCGAAGGTCATATTTCAGTCAACGCACACGAACTCGTAAGAAACACAAATACTCATGTTCATAGACACTCACCTGCACACACACACACACACACACACACACACACACACACACACACACACACACACACACACACACACACACACACACACACATACACAAGTGCATATACGCCCATATATATCTATACAACGTGTGAGCGAATATATACATATGTGAGTGTGTGTGTGTGTGTGTGTGTGTGCGTGCGTGTGTGAGTGATATATCTGCTATATATAATATATATATTATACATACATACACACATACATACGTATACACACACACACACACACACACACACACACACACACACACACACACACA
>NC_069005.1:28074589-28075378 GCF_001194135.2 Octopus bimaculoides | reverse complement strand
CAAACAGATATATATATATGCATATATGCATGTTTGTATACACACACACACACACACACACACACACACACACATATGTAAGCAAGCGTAGATACATGTTTCTGTGTATAATGGTTTATGAACGTTTGTATATGTGTTAGTGCATATATAGATATATAGATACATGCATGTATATGTATATATACTTGCACAACACGGACACAGATGCGATACACACATACTTACATATATCCTATGTGCATACATACCTACATACCTACATACATACGACCGACCTGCAGTGTACAGTGCTTAATCCGCAGGATTAATATGTATATTAGTTTTAAAGTAAGGAGATGGCGAAGCTTTTTCTTACAGACAACAGCTGTAATGGCGTCTTTCCTTACATGTCGTTGAATGCATTTGTAAGGCCTCTTTCTGAAGGTGGACACTACGACTAAGCTGGACAGAGGTCAACAAAGGGGTCACATTAGAGGAGGAATAGATATATATTTAGGAAGCAAGCAATCAAAGCTGATAACTCTAAGTTACGTCGCGTTTCTCGACGTGGGTGGCACTGCCAAGATAACAGTATTTCTGCGGTTCACCTTCCAAATCTTTCTCTTGTTCTTTCTAAATCAGAAATCGCCATTTGCAAATGTGTGCATAGACACACACACACACACACACACACACACACACACACATATACACACACATACACACACACATACACACACACACATACACATACACACACATACACACACATACACACACACATACACACACACATACACACACACATAC
>NC_069005.1:28068567-28069347 GCF_001194135.2 Octopus bimaculoides | reverse complement strand
ATCCTATCCTGAATATAAAACCGTATTCACTTGACGCTGCAACTTTGTAAATCGTAACGTGTAGTCTTTCGTTTCCGATCTTCAGACGATTATGAATAGCAAGACGTAAAAGCGTTATGTAGGTGATTGCTTCAATAGTCTGACAAACGTTGATTGGATAAAATGGAAGAAACAGATCTTATTGGTTGATAATATAACCGCTGTTTAAAGTGGTGACCGTGGCAGAATCGATAGCACACCGAACAAAATGTCTAGCGGTATTTCATCCGTCTTTACGTTCTGAGTTCAAATTCCGCCGAGGTCGACTTTGCCTTTCATCCTTTTGGGGTCGATAAAAGAGGTACCAGTGAAACACTGTGGTTGACGTTATCTATTTATCTCCCTTCTTAAAATTTGGCCTTCGGTCAAAATTTGACAGAAACAGAAATGAAAAATAGAAAAACTGAAAAAAAACTTGGGACAGTTGATGTATACAGGAGAGAAACTGAACTGAAGCAAAACGGTAGAAGGTAACGAGAAAAAATTAAGAAGACTAAAAAAAAAAATCAGGTGTGGCTGTGTGGTAAGACGTTTGCTTCCCAACTTAAGGGTTTCAGGTTCAGTCCCACTACGTGGCACCTTGAGCAAGTGTCTTATACTATAGCCTAGGACCGACCAAAGCCTTTCGAGTCGATTTTATAGACAGAAACTGACAATGTATGTATATATGACAATGTATGTATATATGCATATATGTATGTATATATGTATGTATGCAGATTTGTATGTTTTGGTTTATGT
>NC_069005.1:28066441-28068557 GCF_001194135.2 Octopus bimaculoides | reverse complement strand
GTATGTATGTATGTATGTATGTATGTATGCATATATATATATATGTATGTACATATATGTATGTATGTATGCAGAAACTCCACATTGTCAAAGATCCCACCAATGCCATCGCGCTTCAGGACCAGTTACTGCAAGAGCCTGGGTTTCAGGGGTCCGTATCTTTTTAATATTCTCCCAAAGAGCTTGAGGGACCTACACAAAGTGGATGTAAGGGTTTTCAAATCGCAACTGGATCTCTTCCTGTCGATAGTCCCAGTTGAACCTACCTCGCGGCAGGAGGTGCAAAAGAGAGTAGCGACATCAAACTCCCTTATCCACCAAAATGCCACGTCTTAGAGGAGGCTCTCAATAACAGCAGTGTAGCAAAACGGCGGTACCCCAGCATGGCCGCAGTCAACTGAACGAAACAAGTAAAAGATCAAAAATAAAAGAAATACACGAAAGCATAAGAATAGATAAAGTGTAATTGCGTATATAAAAATATCGAACTGCGCATGGGCAATAAATCAAAACGATTGTTTTTGAAACCTACAAAACACTCGAATCGTAAGCGAGAAGATCTCTGTTTTTTTCTAAATAATGAGAACAATAGCGAAATTCTTCACTTGTGGATACATTATTGGAAAGTAAGCATTCTAAAGCTTGTTTTGCAGTAGTCCAACATCTCAGACTTTCTGTTTAATCAATCAATGTCTTGAAATAAAATAAATAACTTTTCACACAGGCATAATTTACAGTGCAAATACGACCAAATGTTGCTATGTACAAATAAGAAAGTATAATAAAGATTTTCTCGAATTGATTTTGAATGCTGCCGGATTGTTTTCGTGAAAGGAAACCAATTTGGTTATTTGGGGCACTGTAGAATGGTGCACATATAGTAACTGGTACAGTAAAAGGGTTACGTTTAAAGTGCATTGTATTGTAAAAGGGTACGTTTAAATTAGATGGCAAAGTGGGAGGGTACCAGTATTATAAATGGTACAGCAGAAGGTACAGGTGTATGGACTGTGTTGACTTGAGTAAGGAACTTCATCTCTGTTGCTGTCAAAATTAAGAACTGGAATTTAGCATAAGCAGAATTACATTAGACGTTACAACATATCAAAAAAACCCACCACCACCACCACCACCACCACCACCACCATCATCATCATCATCATCCTCCGCCTTCTCTTGAAAAAATGTCTGGTGCACGAGGGTCTGGCGATAAAAATTGCGCAGCCTTCTTGAGAATCTGGTAATGATGGTGGCCGTGTAGTGGAGTGAGTGGAGTTTATTTGATAGCAACGGATTTTAAACTGTCTACTCTTCAATCACACTATTTTTAGTGGACATGTCTTTCAAATTTAAGCTGTTTCATATGCTTCGGTCTTGCTCATGTTATTGTATACAGTAGTATGTCAACGTCCATTATCGCATGCTCAGTTATAAAACTACGCTGTTCTAGACCTTTTAGCACTTCATGCTGTCAACTGAATTAATCTCTCAATGGCGATGATACTTTTCTCTGCATCTATTTCTCATTTCCATCACTGCTTTCTTCTCCACTTTCTTCTTCCTCAAGTCTTACAAACATCTGCACAATTTCTGATTTAGTATAAAGTTAGCTATGTCAACTTACAGCGTATATTAATATATCAATGTATGCTGCAACATTTTCCTTCGTCTCTTCGCCATCCGCCATGCTGTGAAGGCATTTGCTGTGTCATTCTCCAGGTGCGGAGCGAAATCTAGTTACAAATCATGCCAGCCATTTTTTTTTAGAGTGGATGTTCACAAGGCATTGACAACACAGAAAACCACGTTATTTTCTGGTGTACGAGAGGCTGCTGAAAAGTTTCTGGCCTTAAGGGTATCGCGAAAGGCCTGCTTGGTGGCCAAACCTTCCGAGTTCTTTTACAAGGCCTAGAAAAACTGAAGGACCACTGCAGTAAGTGTGTGAATGTGAGAGGGGTACATATTGATTAAAATAATAATTAACTGATCCTCCATTATTTCCTTTTAACCTTAAGTTAGGCATTTTTCAGCACCCAGATGTGTGCGTCAGTGTGTGTCTGTGTGCATCTATATATATGTATGTATATAGTATATATATATATATATATATATATAT
>NC_069005.1:28063706-28065059 GCF_001194135.2 Octopus bimaculoides | reverse complement strand
AATGACGTACGCAAAAATTACGTCATTGTTTTCTGCCACTTATTGATGATATGAAAAATACTTTCCATCCTTCAATTTAGCCAAGAACCAAATTATATGCCAGAATTACGGATAAATAATCTTACAAAAGAACTGCTATATAATTTATCTCATCTACCATCCATCTTTGAGCTTCCCCAGGAAAATTCCGAGCCCAAACCGAATCAGCTTTCTCATTAAGATAAAAATTAAAAACTCTCGTTAAATAGAAATCTTTCAACTCTGTGTGTCGTTTTTAATGTTCCGGCAAATTTAATGCATTATTATTATTATTATTAATTATTATTATTATTATTATTATTATTATTATCTTGTTAATTAATGCAATATCTCAATTCAATTTATGTTACTCACTCTGATGTCGTGATTATCCATGAATTTATGAAATCAGCGATTAATTCTTTCAGTACAAATTGCAATACTTCTGGCGATTATTATTATCATTATTATTATTATTGTTGTTGTTGTTATCGTTGTTGGTGTTGTTGACCTGTTGCTAAGAATGTTTCACCGCCTACCTGAAAACTTTATGCATTGGATCCTCGTTATTTCAGTCTCAGGTTGAATTGAAATAGAAAAAAATATCGGTGAGAGGGTCGACGGGAAACACACACACACACACACACACACGCACACACACAAATGTAGTAAATATATATATGTGTGTGTGTGAGTGTGTTTGTGTGTGAAGCCTATCCATGTGTTTGCACCTGCTAAAATTTTCAGATCAAATCTGCAATTAAGCAACATGTTGGAATCCTGGATCTCCTACGCATAAGTTGCATTTCTTAGATCCACTATCATATGGCTTCGGTTTCTCTACGATTCTCCACTTAATTGTGTGTGGTGTGGCGTTTCTAATCGTATTACTTTTGACGATGTGTTGGAAAGAAGTTAGGTGGCTTGCACAACGTTGTTTGAAAGTGCCTTCACATTACACGATGTAATTCTTCTTTTCAATTAAATTATCTTGAACCGATATAGTTGGAAGATATATCAAATGAAACGTATTTGTAGAAAATTTTATTAAAAATACCCGTTTTTCTGAAAGTTATGAAGGAAACAAAGCTAACTCGTGTGAATTTTCTAAAACGCACCTCCCCACTCTTCCAGAATCATTATTTTCTTTTACAGCAAATATGTGTTGGTATGCTGCAGTTAACTCCGGCCGGTTACTGTATATCATTGCTCATTCGTTACCGGAAGTCCATAGTAAACATGGACTCTTCCGACGACTTCCACAAACGGGCTTTCAAGCAGTTTCCTTCTAAACAATTTCACTCAATAGGCTTGCACCCACCCGATGCTATGTCA
>NC_069005.1:28062076-28063411 GCF_001194135.2 Octopus bimaculoides | reverse complement strand
TTCGCAGCGAGCTTCGTAACAACACTACATTGTAAGCTTGAGTTCCTAGTTTCAAACTGATTGCGCGGCATCTTGCACGCGTGTCTTTACCATAGTTTCATGTAGATGCAAGCCTTGTGAGAGAGAGAGAGAAAGAGTGAGAGAGAGAGAGGGAGGGGGAGAGAGAGAGAGAGGGTGATAGTTAGAGGGAGGAATAGTTAAAGAGAGAGAAAGAGAGAGAGGAGAGTCAGAGGGAAGGAGAGATGCCGAGAGAGAGAGAGAGAGGGGGGGGAGAGAGAGAGAGAGAAAGGGAGAGCGAATAAAAGTCAAATAAGGAGACAAAAAGAGTAAGTAAAAAAGAAGAGAAATTGGGAGGGCGGGAGAGAGAGGGAGAGGAGGGATAGACAGAGAAGGACGGGGTGAGGAAAAGAGAGTGAAAGAGAGGGGGAGAGAAAGAAGGAGATAGAGAAAGAGGGGATAGAGAGAGGGAGATAGAGAGAGGGTGAGAAACAGATGAAGAGAAAGAGGGTAAAGAGAGGCAGATGGAGAGAGAGAGAGAGAGAGAGAGAGAGAGAGAGAGAGAGAGAGAGAGAGAGAGAGAGAGAGAGAGAGAGAGAGAGAGAGAGAGAGAGAGAGTGGGAAAGGGGGAGATAGAGAGAGGAAGTGAGAAGGAGAGTGAGTGGGAGAGATAAAGTGAGTGAGTGAGAGTGAGAGTGAGTAGGAGAACGGGTGAGATAGCGGGAGCGAGGTCAGATAGATAGATACATAGACAGAGAGCGGGATAGAGAGAGGGAGAGGAAGAGCGGGAGAGACAGACGAACAGACGGATTTATTGATGGATAATGATTATAATGATAATCACAAAGTATCCGAATCATATCCGTCACTCTCTCTTTAGAACAATGAACTCCACGCTTGAGTGAATTTGCGGTTTTCAACTCACGAATGTTTTACTTCCGCTTCATTAGGTTTTAATTATCACTAAAATCTGCATCAAAGAATGTTGTCAAAGAACTGATAGGGTGGTGTGTTTAACGGGTTACTTGACTGGGGTTAGTTTCAGTCAATCGGGGTGGATGCGAATGCTGTGTAACGGCCATTGTAGGATTCTTTTCGAGGGAGAGACAAAATGTCTACCTGATGGTATTAGAGCGAAATTTTTGGTTAGGCTGAGTGGTAAGAAGCTTGCTTCTCGACCACATGGTTCTGGGTTCAGTCCCATTGCGTGACACCTTAGGCAATTATCTTCTGCTATAGCATCGGGCCAACCAAAGCCCTGTGAGTGGATTTAGTAGACGGAAACTGAAAGAAACCCGTCGTATATATATATATATATATATATATATATATATATAT
>NC_069005.1:28059599-28061954 GCF_001194135.2 Octopus bimaculoides | reverse complement strand
TATACGACACACTATCTGTGTCCTTATATTTTCGGGTAGGGGAGTTTAGCATCCCCACAGAGCATCCCCACAGAGAAATATGTGTGGATTGCGCTTTCAGAGTTATTTCATTCCTTCGGTTCAGAATAACCAGCCGAGTGATTATCTTGTGCCGAAGAAGGGAAACGTAACAACCTGTATATCGACATATACAACAGGCTTCTTTTAGTTTCCATGTACCAAATTCACTCACAAGGCGTTAGTCGACCCTGGTGTCACATAGTGGGACTGAACCCAAAACGACGTGGTTGCAAATGAGTATCTTAACCATACAGCAATACCCGTACTAATGTGTACTTCCCTTTATTTTTTAAAAGTCAGCAGAGTGAGATTTGTGTGTGTATATGTATGTAATTATGTAATTTGAGTCTTTTTTCTATAAGTGAAGGCGCGTGGCTTAGTGGTTAGGGCACTCGGCTCACGATCGTAAAGTCGTGAGTTCAACTCCCGGCGACGCGTTGTGTCCTTGAGCAAGACACCTTATTTCACGTTGCTCCAGTCCACTTAGCTGGTAAAAATGAGTAGTACCTGTATTTCAAATGGCCGGCCTTGTTACACTCTGTGTCACGCTGAATCTCCCTGAGAACTACGTTAGGGATACACGTGTCTGTGGATTGCCCAGTCACTTGCACGTTAATTTCACGAGCAAGCTGTTCCGTTGATCGGATCAGCTAGGACCCTCCTCGTCGTAACCGACGGAGTGCTCCTTTTTCTATAAGCCTGTATAAGCTGTAATGCCGACGAAGGTGGCACATCTTCAATGCCTGCTTCGGATGGTACATACTTTAGCAACGCCGCTGTAAAAAGAGTGAATTGAAACAGACAGACGAAAGATAATAGTGAAGAGGCGTGTAAAATAATATAAACTGGAAGGGAAATCCACATCTCTAACCGTCCTCCGCCAGAGAAGAGCATAATCCACGAGGAATGAGAAAACATGGATTTCTACAACCGCATCGGACTTGTGTAAACAACAGGCGAAGAGAAATCGTTACATTTCAACAATTAAACATTGGA
The DNA here is from genome assembly GCF_001194135.2 of Octopus bimaculoides. Classification (NCBI taxonomy): domain Eukaryota; kingdom Metazoa; phylum Mollusca; class Cephalopoda; order Octopoda; family Octopodidae; genus Octopus; species Octopus bimaculoides. The sequence continues at coordinate 28,060,898 of NC_069005.1, read as the reverse complement.
ATGAAATGATGGGTGACGAAACGAAACACATACGTAATACATACATACATACATACATACATAAACCAAAACATACAAATCTGCATACATACATATACACATACATACATACATACATACGTGCATACATGGATATGTACATTCATATATACATACATAGAAACACACATACATTCATACATATATATATATATATATATATACATATGCATATGTACATACATATACATGCATGCATATATATATATATACATGCACACATATTTGTGTGTGTGTGTGTGTGTGTGTGTGTTTGTGTGTGTGTGTGTGTATGTTTGTATAATGGTGAACACGTGAACAATGGATGGGAAGAGAAAGACAATCATTTTTCTGGAACTTTGGTAAAGCTATTTTCAAATCTTAATCCATGAAATAACGTTAATACAGATTTGTATGTGTCTGGAAAATTATTTTGGGACGCTGTCGTTCAAGTTAATGGCAAGACGAACATAAACACATATAATCACTTACACACACACACACACACACACACACACACACACACACACACACACACACACACACACACACACACACACACACACACACACATGCATGCGCACATAGTTTAACACACATTCACACGCATAGGTAACATACGTATATGAACGCACGTAAAACACACACCCATACACATATGAACAACTTATAAACAAGCATTGGCACGTCTAGTTGTAGAACGGCACAGATGTAGTCACGTGGTTAAGAAGCTCACCTTGCAGCAGCGCGGTTTCGAGTTCAATTCCATTGCTTGGAGCATTGAATGAATGTCTTTTTTTTAGAGACCTGGGTTAAGAAATGATCTCTGAGTGAATTTGCTAGACGGAAACTCTGTGGAAATTGACCTCGGTGGAATTTGAACTCAGAAGGTAAAAAGCCGGAATAATTACTGTGTTAACGATTCTACGATTTCAATGCATTATTACCAATACATACGTATGTATCTTGTTGTTGTTGTTGTTGGCAATCCGTCGCTTACGACGTCGAGGGTTCCAGTCGATCCGATCAACGGAACAGCCTGTTCGTGAAATTAATGTGCAAGAGGCTGAGCACTCCACAGACACGTGTACCCTTAATGTAGTTCTCGGGGATATTCAGCGTGACACAGAGTGTGACAAGGCTGGCCCCTTTGAATTACAGGCACAACAGAAACAGGAAGTAAGAGTGAGAGAAAGTTGTGGTGAAAGAGTACAGCAGGGTTCGCCACCATCCCCTGCCGGAGCCTCGTGGAGCTTTAGGTGTTTTCGCTCAATAAACACT
>NC_069005.1:28055565-28056890 GCF_001194135.2 Octopus bimaculoides | reverse complement strand
AGCTTTATTCGGCTCCGTGCGACTTAAAGTGTCGCACCTTTCTAAGACACCTTGCTCGTCCAAGGTTCAGATATATATATATATATATATATATATATATTTACGTATTTATATACACACACGTATATATTATACATATGCTTATACATACATGAATACATACATACATAAATGCATATTCATCTTAATGTCGCCATAAATAAATTACGTAAGTCGTTTGTGTGTCTTTCCTTCTCTGCTTACAGTTGACATGTCACCGAGTATTTATTTTCAACGAGAAACGTCAAACCCAATAAGTATTAACGATTTCACTAATAATTTTGCTCTTTTTCTTTACACACACACACACATACACGTATGTATGTACGTATGTGTTGCAGAAATAAGAAAGAGGATGACGAGGACTTAGAGAGAAACAGATTTACTTTGGCGGCCAAGTGGAGCATTTTTTCTTGTTTTATATTTACAGCATACATTCTTGCTGATTTAATTTTACTTACTTATTTCTGGGTATATTTTATCTGATTTTTTCTGCCATGCACAAACCGTCACTATTCTTCACATCGTTTTACATTTGTAGCGCAAATTTCAGCTGGCTAATCGCCATTTTGACGTGCATCTATTAAAATTTTACATGTTATAAATCTTACTTGCATTCAATTGTATTTTTTCCATAGTATTTTTTGCTATGTGTTTTTTTCCAAGGGTTTTATTTTGCTTTAATCTTTTCTCCTTTTTGCATATTTCCAGTGTATTTCCTAGGGTTTTCCGTTATTTTTAGAAAACGTTTTCTTTTTTTCCCAAGATTAAATGGCAAGGCTTGTTTCTGCTTCCTTCGTAATCTTTGTAAGCAGGCAGTATTAAATTGCAATAGAAGAAATGTGAGCATGGAGAGCGGTTATTATGTAACAATTTCGTATGTATGTATGTATGTGTATATATATATGTATTCATATGTATGTGTATATATATATATGTATGCATATGTATGTGTATATATGTGTACATGTATATTATATAGATATATATGTGCACACAAAACACACACGTTTCTACATTAAGTACGTATGTATAAGCGCAAGCGTGGCTGCATGGTAATTCTGCCTCTCAACCATATAGCTGCGGGTTTAGTCGCATTGTGGGGTACCTTGGCCAGGCGTCTGCAAGATCCTCCGGCTGACCAAAGACTTGTGGAAGAATTCGGCACATGGAAACCGAAAGAAACCCGTCGCATACATATATGTGTGTGTGTGTGTGTATGTATGTATATATGCATATATATATATATGTGTATATATATATATATATATATATATATATATATA
>NC_069005.1:28054244-28055555 GCF_001194135.2 Octopus bimaculoides | reverse complement strand
TGTGTGTGTGTGTGTGTGTGTGTGCGTGTGCGTCCGCATTTGTGTGTGGGCGTGTGCTATACTTTTAGTTCTTCGCTCTTCAACTGGCCATGCATCTGAAGATGCGTATTTCGTGGCCATCATCGCGATCGGTTGTGAAAATATGTTGTAGTTTTCGGCTAGGCACAGTATGCATCAGTCTGAACCGCATGCACAACTGAGCACTGTATGTTGGCGTATTAGATTAATTATTTTCCGTACACAACAATGTATTGGATTAGTGAAGTAATATTTCAATTGCCTCTCTATCTGCAGGAGTGGCTATGCTGAGTGCATTTGTTCTTGAATGTGTCTCCACCCAGGGCAATGAAATTCTCTTCCTTTTTTTTTTCTAATGAACACAACTTGGTACGATACACCAGTGCAGCTGTAATTTATGCCATGTTTTCACTACAATAATTTTCGCTATTTATGGCATTTCGCTGAGTGTTTGTGTAGTAATGTTAAAGGCTTTTATGGCTATAAAATGATGCTACATAAAGAGAAGACGTGAGTGAATTTTTTCTTCTTTTCATATTTTTACTGGTGTTTTTCCAGTTGTTTGGAATTCAACGTTATTTTTTCTAATTCAACCCCCTTCGTTTTTAGCGCATCATTATTGTTATATGCCGCACAATTGAATGATGTTTTATCGGAGGATATGTGTGTAAAACGTCGGCTAATGTTTCAGAGTTGGCTTTTTATAGCTTTAAGGTGACGATTAGTATGTTTTTACATGTAGCACGATTTTTGTTCGGCTTCAATACAGATGATGTTTACCGGTTTTTAGATTTAGTTTAACAATTAGAATGTTTGCAAAATTTTATCTCAGTTCTGAATTTAAAATCTAAATTTACTTCTCCAAAGGTTTCTATAAAATATATAATAAATTTATCTAGATGATAGCCCATCATCGCTATGTAAACCGCCGCATTGCTCCAAACATAAAAACTATAAACAACACATTTAACAAGTTAAACCTTCTCGAACAACGGCTTCGAAATATCTTGAAGCTTCTTGTTTTAAATAGAATTCCAGTCGTTGTGTAAAGAGGAAATGCAAAATTCACATAGAATAGTATGGAAGGTGGAAAGTATCGAATAATTGAATGTATCTATCTATCTATCTATCTATCTATCTATCTATCTATCTATCTATCTATCTATCTATCTCTCTGCCTGTCTGTCTGTCTATCAATCAATCAATCTATCCATCCATCCGTCTGTCTGTCAGGTAGTCAATTTATCTATCTATCTCTCTATCCACCCATGTATCCATCCATCCATCAATCCA
>NC_069005.1:28052669-28054234 GCF_001194135.2 Octopus bimaculoides | reverse complement strand
TATCCATTTGTCTGTCTGTTTGTCTCTCTCTCTCTCTCTCTCTCTATATATATATATATATATATATATATATATACATATATATTGCTATTGTATTTGGTGTGTAATTTTCTTGATGTGAACTAATATGGATATGTGTCTGTCTGTCTATCTACAGACACAACACACACACACGCATATGCACACGCACACACAAGCAGAAACACACACGCGTGCGCGCACGCCATGCACACACACACACACACACAAACACACACACACACACGCAAACACACATATACATCCACAAACACCCACCCACGTAATACTTATTTCAATAGTTGAACACAACAAGAAGGGAAAAACACAATTTTAGTAATTTTTAAATAAATATTTACAAATATATAAGAGTATAAAAAAAAACAGAACAACAGTAAAATACACACGCAAAGGGAGAAAGAAACAGCAAATTCTACCAAATATCATATTATTTTTCCGAAGATCCTGCAAGGCATATCTGATCTTTTTCGAAAACAAATTCTTGCATTTATGTTCTTTCAAAAACAGTTATCAGTCCTTGTTCACTAATACAATTGTTTAGTTCGTCTTGTTGTTGTTACTGAAGTGCATGTTTGATATATGGTTGGCTTTTTTTTTCGTTGAGATTAAGCTTTGGGGTTTAAGAAGACAAATAGACAAACAAAAATGATAAAAAAAAAAACGAAACAAAATAAGTAACAACAAAGACAAAAAAGAAAATACAGGGGAGAAAGCTAGACAGAAACAGAATTAGACAAAGAGAGAGAGAGAGAGAGAGAGAGAGAGAGCATGATAGAGGGAGAGGTTGAAGGGGCAGGGAAATAGAGGATAGCGTAAAAAAGAAAGAGTGAGGGTACGAAACATACGATAATAATAATAATAATAATAATAATAATAATAAATAATAAATTATTATTATTATTATTGTTTGAATTGTTTGACAAAAGTACAGGAAATATCGGTGCATCTCAGACTGATGTCTTTTAGAACTCAGAGCAAATACCTGCGTTGCTGACTGAAGGAACTACATTGCTAGTTCCAAAAACTGAAGGCAGAGAAACATCCCGAAGAACTGCCGACCAATAACATCTCTCAAAACCACTTACAAGACCCTCACATCCATAATAGCTGAAAGAATATTCGCTCTTTGCTCGAACAAAACTCTATCCTTCCACAAGCTTAGACAAGTTGTAAAAGAAATTGTTATGGATACAATGACTAATTACTCATTATTAAAATGCATGTAGAGAACTGCCGGGGCGAAAACAAAAACCCGATTGTGGCATGGATAGATTACAGGAACGCGTTTGATAGTGTCCCACATAAATGGAATGTTAAGGGCCTTGAAATATACAAGATCTCTCCTGTCGTCTCCAAATTCTTCCAAAATAGCATGGCCAAGTGGAACACACATCTCTTTGGACTGCGGAGTCCCTTACACTTTTATCGCTGAGACCACAGACTTTGTCATAGCGGGACAGCAATGGACTACCAATACACACACACACACACACACACACACACACACACACACACACACACACACA
>NC_069005.1:28049042-28051981 GCF_001194135.2 Octopus bimaculoides | reverse complement strand
GGTGGTAGTGGTGGTGGCTTTGTTGTTGTCGTTAGTGGTGGCCTTGGTAGTGGTGGCTTTGTTGGTGGTGGTGGTGGCATTCGTGGTGGTTGTGACTTTGGTGGTGGTGGCTTTGTTGTTGTTATTGTTGGTGGTGGTGGTGGTGTCGGCTTTAATGGTGTTGGCTTTGATGGTGGTGGTGACTTTGGCGGTGATGTCTTTGCTGGTGGTGGCTTTAATGGTGGTCGTGGATTTGGTGGTGGTGGCGGTGGTGGTGGTGATGGTGTATCAACACTTAATGAGAAGAGTAATTAGAAACAGAAATTAAGAGACGCATAATAGTATATCAGATATTATTGATTATAATAACGAAGCGAGTAAGTGTTCTTCAAAAACCGGTTGGGGTCTTAAGGAAGACTGTATTATCTCTATCATCAACGTCATTAATGGATTTAATATTCATTATTATGGCACTATTAATAGATATAACAACAACAACAATAATAATGATAATAATAACTATAATATTAATAGCAATAACAACAACAACATCACTCAACAATGATGATGATAATACTAATAATAATAATAATAATAATAATAATGATAATAATAATAATAATAATAATAATAATAATAATAATAATAATGATAATAATAATAATGATAATAATAATAATAAAGATAATAATAATAATAATAATAATAATAATAATACTAATAATAATAATAATAATAATAATAATAATAATAATAATGATGATGATAATAATAATAATGATAATAATAATAATGATAATAATAATAATAATAATAATAATAATAATAATAATAATAATAATAATAATGATAATAATAATAATGATAATAATAATAATAATGATAATAATAATAATAATAATAATAATAATAATAATAATAATAATAATAATAATAATGATGATGATGATGATGATGATGAGGATGATAAATGCCCTGATGCAGTACCAGGCACAGGCTTTCAAAGCTTCTGATCTTAATTGATTGGAAGTGTTATCATGTACATTGTTTTGTCTTGGTATAAAAGATGGTCTATAGCAAATATTCTGCTCAAGACCACAGATTTGCTTATCAGTTGTTTGACCTTAACCAGTTGAGCATGTCCCTTAGTGGTTGACGATATGTGCATCTCTGATCATGAGCAGAAGTAGTGGGGGAGCATCATAGCCATATGTTGAGAGGAATTCTTTAGGGTGTGAATAATTCACCTTTGGAAACATGGGTGTTTTGCTCAACATTCCTTAAACAAGCCTTCTTTTGAGGCCTTTTCAGCCGGCTGGACTACTCGACCTGAAGAAAATTCTAACTGGGCCCCAACCTGCATGGTCATGCGCTGTTGTGCACATGTGGTTGTGACACACGTGTCTGGTGTACTCTTGGCAGACTACTAGACATGATGGGTATATTGGGCTTCTTATATTTGTTCCCCAGTGTCACTTTGATGGCATGGACTGCTCTCTCCCTCAGTAAGAATAATAATAATAATAATAATAGCAACAACAACAACAACAACAACAATAATAATAATAATAATAATAATAATAATAATTTATACTAAAGGCACGAGGCATGACACTTAGGGGCAAGTCGTTTACATCGATCCCAGTACATAACTGGTAGTATTTTAACGACCCTGAAAGGATGAAAGGCAAAGTCGACCTCGGAGGAATTTGAACCCAGAATGTGAAATGCCGTTAAGCATTTCGTCCGGCATGCTAACGATTCTGCCAGCTCACCACTTTAATGGTTAATTTAATATTGGTAGAGATACTATTAAATTATATTAACTTTCAGACGGAATAAAGTGTAAGAGAAGGGGCTGTTGCAGACACTGGTGTTAATGTATTTGTAATGTTATCCACAACGTGTTAGTGAGATCATCTCCACTGGGACCGAAAACAGTTCATCTTTCATATATCAATGATATATTTTTATGGCAACATGCCATCGTTTTTTCAATTTTGTTTCTACTGAGGCGCTATAAATTACATTGCATTCATGCAGTACATCCTTAATCAAGATCTTTCCGGGTATGTTATATCATATGCCAGTTGCTTTCAAATGCCAGAAATATCTTGATAAAGCTGTTTCTTTCTTCTTTAACGGTTTTCTGTGCGAATATAAATGTTGACTTTGGGCATAAATTCATTTGCAACAGGAACCAATCATGTTTTATTAGATAATTTATTCCTAACATTTTCCTGTATAAAATGCTTTGTTTTTTAATGCAATTTGAGTTCATTCTCTACTATCAGTGAAAATACACACGAATTTATGGGTCTCATTGTTCTATCGTTCGATCAATTATTTCTATATTAAATAACATGTTACAATCGAATATAGTCACGTAACTGTTATGGTGTTCAATTTTTTTTTATGATATTCATGTTCTTGATGAAGTGTTGGCTAAAAAGTTGAAAGCATGTCTTGGTGACCTAGAGCAACCGCCATATTATGAGGCAGAGTATACCAGATAATATTTTTTGCTCAACGTCTATTTTTATTGCAGAGTCTATCGTTATAGTCTTTGATATACAAGGTATCTTCAGACAACTCAGTACTTCATATGGCTTGATTATAATTTAGAGAACGATCACAGAAGACATATGTGATAGTTGAAATTCTTGAGGTTCCAAGTGTGATGCTCTCAATTAGCAAGGCGGCGAGCTGGCAGAAACGTTAGCACGCAGGGCGAAATGCTTAGCGGTATTTCGTCTGTCTTTACGTTCTGAGTTCAGATTTCACTGAGGTCGACTTTACCTTTCAACCTTTCGGGGTCGACAAATTAAATACCAGTTACGTACTGAGGTCGATCTAATCGACCCCGAAAAGATGAAAGGCAAAATCGACATCGGCAGAATTTGAACTCAAAACGTTGGATGGTAAGCAAGGTACTTACCTCACAACCACTCCTGTGCCTA
>NC_069005.1:28041669-28044369 GCF_001194135.2 Octopus bimaculoides | reverse complement strand
ATATGTATGTAGATTTAGACATATATATATATATATATATGTATATATATATATGTTTATATCTGTGTATGAATACACACACACACACATACACGCACACACACACATACACACACACACACATATATATATATATATATATTTACAAATACATTTATGTATGTATACACGAACATACACATACATAGATATATATAATCATACATGTATTTGTATATATGTATATATATATATATATATATATATATATATATATACACATATATATACACGCATACACAAACACATACATATATATGTGTGTGTACGTGCACACACGCTTGAACATACACACACACACGTACACACACACATACACACACACACACATACACACACACACTCACACAGAGTAACGTTCGTTTTGAATTTTGGCAAATTAACGCCGATGGTAGTGACATGAATAGGTAAGAGATTCAACAAAGTCGACGATCTTAGGAGAAACGTGTGGCATAAATATTCAAACTGAATGCTGGCGATGAACGAAATAAGCGTGCGAGGGGTTGAGATACAGGCCGGTTGTGAATGTTTGAGTGTAGATGGTATACATCCTGTCAACCCGATTTAGCCGAGGCCGTGATGATGGTAGTCTCTTGTCGTCTGCGAAAGACGGTTCTGCATTTACTTGTTGAACAATCTGTACAAGTGATTTGTTCGTAGCAATCAAATATTTGTGCTGTCATCAACTCGATCCCTTCAGCAAATGGACGTTGCTTACTCAAGTATACGATGTTCCACGTGCTAGGTGTTGAAGTGATCGCAGAGTGAAATAAGATGAAGAGTTTTGCTCAAGACCAGAACACATCATCCGATCAAGGATTTGAAACTGCGATTTCGCGATCTTGAGTACAACATCCTGACCATTAGGCCATGTACCTTTACAACGATCATCAGGTGAGGGGGGTACCCCCAACTCCAAATTTTCTTGCATTTGAAGCGATTGCGAGCATTATGGCTGAGTGCTGTTCATAATAAGGAGGGTGTCGTGTAATGCTGTTTTCTTGATTGGAAGATCGTTTGTGATTTTCTTGCCGTCGTAAGACAAGATTGGAATATCACCATTGGAAGATGCTTTCGTAGTCTATGTATATGCTGCCTGGAGATGTGGTGTGCAGGCTGTGAGTGGATGATACATGTTTGGGGGAGATTTTGGGAGGAACGAAGGATGACATTTTCTTCGCATTGGGTGCAAAACTAGGTATGCTGGAAACTGCGCATATCTAACAACGGAAAAAACTGCCAATTAGAAACAGTTGCAGTGCCTCCATCACTCATCCACCACTACCAAAGACAAAACTTTTGTCTTTAGCATCGCTACACTGGTGGATAGAACAAAGTGTTTCACCGAAGTTACAGTGTCCTTGGTAGAACATACGCTTGTTGATGAAGAAAAACCGAAGCAGGATCTCAAAGACTGTATATTACGACCTAATATGTTTGCTCAGACAGAGGCAGCAATGGGAAAAAAAAAGCCCTAAAAGACTATTTCCTGTTGCGTGGGCAGGATAGCCAGAAGAACTGAGAACGCTATCCCAGGGAAGACCAAAACATTTATGAAGGGTTTATAAAGATCCATATTGTATGTTAACATAGAATGGCAATAATAGAATATTGTGGTTTATATCTTAGGGATAAGACTAAGGCCGTACAATGATGCTCCTCTTATGATTATCGATCTCTATCATTCGATAAAGCAATTTGACACTAAACCACTTTAGGAAATGAGATAAAATGTTTCATCGTGATATTGGAGAAGAGTTAAGAGGCTATCAGTTGTTGCTCAGCTGTTCACCTGCACTCTGGGTGCAACTGGTTCTCACTTCTGAAGCCATGCAAAATATTTTCGATCTGAGGCTCAAGTGTTATAAATGCGGTAGCACCAATCTCCTGAGGACTGTCTGTTTTCAAGCAAAGAGGTGCAGTTCTCACCTCCTCTATTTCCAACTGCACAATCATGCTAATTCCAACAGTAGCAGCGATAGCAAAACAAACAAACAAACAAACAAACAAAAAATTTCACCGATTACCTCAGCAACAGAAAGAGCAGCAGCAGCACCATCAACAACAGTAGCAGTAAAAATGAAAGACACAACAACCACAAGAGCGAAAAGAGCACCTGCGTTTTCACCGCTTATGTCTCACAGGAATACCATTCCTTTAAAACAATTCCGGCGTCAGAATAAACAAACCTCGTTTAACATCGTTTACATTCTCTTCCTCCTACTTCATCTCCGCTTCCTCCTCCTGCTCCTTCCCCGCTTCCTCCTGCTCCTTCCCCGCTTCCTCCTGTTTCCTCACCGCTTCCTCCTCCTGTTTCTTCAACGTTTCCTCCTCCTGCTTCTTTCCCGCTTCCTCCACCTCTTTCTTCACCACTTCCTCCTCCTCTTTCTTCACCACTTCCTCCTCCTGCTTCTTTCCCGCTTCCTCCTCCTATTTCTTCACCGGTTCTCTCCTCCTCCTCCTGCTTCTACCCCAGCTTCCTCCTCCTCTTTTTTCACCGCTTCCTCCTCCTCTGTTTTCACCGCTTCCTCCTCCTATTTCTGAAATGACGAAGGGAACGAGGGGGAAATTGGAATATGGCAAGCCGTCGTTAGAAACTGGTGTGGATTAGAGATGAAACTACGACTAATATCCACCGCCACTTCACAGAATACAAAACAT
>NC_069005.1:28038817-28039644 GCF_001194135.2 Octopus bimaculoides | reverse complement strand
TATATATATATATATATATATATATATATATGAGTATATGTACATATAACATGTATATGTATATTCAGATACATACATATAGTATATAGAAATATATGTGTGAGTGCGAGCGTGCGTGCAGACTTATATCTGTATGTGCCAACGAAAAGGAGAATTTCTTTAAAAGAATAGTCAAATAAGACAGAGTGAAATAATGAAAAATGTCAGTAAAACGAAACCAATTCGCTTCACAATATATATATAAAAAAAAAAAGAAAAAGATGAAAGAAAGGAAAGAAATCCAGAGAAAAAAATAAATAAAACCCGGTCAATTACGCCGAAACATAATGTCGTCTGCAAAAGCCATCAATGGCGGAAAAAATAAAATGTACCTTTACTTATTGTGTATATCAAGAAAGATTGGGTTAGAAATGAACAAAGAGGCAAATCAGCACATAATGGAAGAAAGGTAATCTGGTACAAGGCTAGAGACATATGTTGTACGTTCACACATTATACGCTCTACCTTGCAGAGAAAATACGAGAAAAATCACTTTAAATTCTCTTTCATGTGCAACCTGTGCCGCCATTTGCAGTAGTTGTCAGTAGGTGGTAGCTAGCTATGGAAGTACAGCCATGTAGCTAGGTAGCTATGAAGCTATGGAGCTGAATTGAATGTAGGCTGGTATTTAGACAAGCAAATAGGCGTAGAGATAGACTAGCAAGGAGAAAAAAGGATAGACTGATTGTCTGTTTATCGATACATATGAAGAGAGGGATATAAAACTCTGTAGATATGCTGAGGATAGTATATATATATATATATATATATATATATATATATATAT
>NC_069005.1:28037665-28038083 GCF_001194135.2 Octopus bimaculoides | reverse complement strand
TATATATATATATATATATATTCATGTATATACAATCATACACACACATATATATACACACCTAAACACACGCAAATATATGTGTAGACATATATATGCACATGTATGTATTGCTCTCTGTCGTGTTATGCTTCTTATTTTCGTTTAGCAAAATTACGTTTCCCGTTGACTTAATTGCATTCCGTACAGTTATATTATCCCCAATCCATTACACACACACACACATATTCACACACACACACGCACACATACATAAACATAGTGAGCTATATATAAACATACATATTAATACACATACATATATAGACACACATGTTTGTAAATTATAAGTATGGACTGTTCACGTTTTATACTTTACATCGCTTATATATAGGTGTATATATTATTGCATATATATATATATATATATATATATATA
>NC_069005.1:28033561-28035013 GCF_001194135.2 Octopus bimaculoides | reverse complement strand
ACTGGCAATATGACCATCCCCAAGTACAACAATATATATATATACATACAGCAAAAATAGAAAATGGAAACAAACGCTCAAGATATTATTAAATCATTTATATCTTCATATTTCCTACATATGTTTCGATGCCTCAATCTAAAATACGTCCAACAGCTATGCATCAGTCTTGTCAGGAAGAATACAAATAACAGTACTCTTCAAATAAATATTTAAAAATGTCTATTTGAGGAATACTGTTATTCATTTATTTTTCTATTTTTCTCCTAAATATATCATACTTGTCCCCAGATCCAAATCCTCCACAAGAGTGTCCATTGTTTCCTAGGACACTTAAGTAACATTTAGCTACCTTGGAATTATTTCCTAGGATCCTTCCTACATATTGTATATATATTTATATGTATATACGGTGGGCTTCTTTCAGTTTCTGTCTACCAAATGCACTCACAGGGCTTTGGTCGGCCCGAGGCTATAATAGAAGACACCTGCACAAGGTTCTACGCAGTGAGACTGAACCCGGAACCATGTGGTTGGTAAGCAAGCTACTTACCACACAGTCACGCCTGCGTCAATGTGGAGAAATTCTCTAGAATGTGTCATTACTGAAAGATTATTAGCTAGATGTCACGTTTGTTATAAAACACATTAAGTATGGCGGTACTTCAACGATCTGAGAATATTTGTTGACATAGGCGACTTAATTGATTAAATATTTAAGTGATATCTGACAGCATGTGTGTGTATGTGCGTGTGTGTGTCCCTTGTCCGTGTGTGTGCTTATGTGTGTGTGTCTGTAAATATATATGTGATTGTTTGTGTACCACTATATGAAAGTGTGTGCGTGTATGTATTGTGTGTGCGCGTGCGTGGTGTGTGTGTATGTGTGTGACTGTACATACTTAAGTGAATATATATATATATAAAAGCGAATAAGAGGAGGTGTATACCTATGGGTGAAGTGCTTGCTTCCCAAACCATGTGATCTTGAGTTCAACTCCAATGCGCCGCACCTTGGACAGGTGTCTTTTCTGGTCAATCACTCATCAACTTTTTCAGGTACCACTTGATAAGGAAGGTGAGAATGGAGAGGCAGGTTTTGTTTCGTGAAAGTTTCGAAAAAAAGGTGGGTGAATGTAGCAAAGATGGTGCGTGCGAGCGACGAAACCACTTTGAGCAAACACACACGAGCTTCTGTTCAAACCGCCCGTTTTTGATAAGAGATTCTGAAGCCTGACCGGAACGAAGCCACTGATTTCTCTTATTAGGGTTACGAAAATTGATCCATTTTTCATCTCCAGTTACAATTCTACGCCGGAAACAGACTCCGCGAGGATTTGGCAGCAGCTGTTACCAAATGTTCACACGTCGTTAAATATTGTCATTGGTCAGTTCATGAGAAAATTCTCGACAGCGTCTGTTCACAAGGCCAGGCTTATGGAGGTATCGACT
>NC_069005.1:28032031-28033296 GCF_001194135.2 Octopus bimaculoides | reverse complement strand
TTACACTCTGTCCTTTTGTCACTAGTAATGTAACAAAATGGCTCTAAATTGCAGTTATTTCATTACTCATTATCAAAGCTGTAAAATAAACAATAGACAATTAATGGTTATATTTTATTTATGAAAATAAGGAATAAACAATTCAGTACTGACAGGACAAGTTGTCTCAAATTAATACTTCGACATAGAGATACATGTTGGCAAAAAAATCATTAGTGAAATCCAAAGAAACTTTTTGGTTCTACTGGGTGATGTGTATTTGTGAGTGTATGTGTGTGTGTGCGTCTGTATGCGCATGCGCGTGAATTTGTCTGGAAAGTGAGTATGTGTGTGTGTGTGTGTGAATGTTATGAAATATAAGAGTGTGAACGAGCGTGAAGTGTGTATGTGTGTGTGAATAAATTCGCGCTTATGACTGATTGAAGTGTTTGAATGAGTGAGAAAAGTATGTATGCTTGAATATATTTCTGGTTGTATGTATATGAATGTACGTGTGTGTGTGTGTGTGTCTGTGCAGATAAATAATGGGAAACGTATACCTGTGGATATCTGTGTACATAAATATATATATATATATATATATATGTACATAAATACATACATTATATATATATATATATATATATACACATACATATATGATTGTGCAAATATGTGTATGCTTGAGTACTTTTTAGAGAAATTATATTTTTTTATCGTTTGTCTGCATATGTAAACAAAATGGCTACGAGATATAATAGCGACGCTCCTCTTAAAAAGAGTGAAAATATAAAATATTCACAAACAAAACAAACGAGAAAATCAACAAGATTATTTTATAGCAAGACATATGTTTTAAAAGGGGGAATAAAAAAAAAAGTAATGGCGTCTCTCTCAACGCTAACGCTAGTTTTGAAAGATTCTGCCGATTTTCAGTCGGCAGTAAAAACAGCAGGAACAACAACAATAACAAGAAAACAACAACAATTACAACAAAATCAATAATAAGGATGGTGATGATAATAATAATATTAATAATGGTTTCAAATTTTGCCACAAGGGCAGCAATTTTGTTTTGGTGGGGGGGGGGGAGTGGATCAGTTGATTGCATCGACCCCCCAGTGTTTCACTGGTACTTAATTTTATCAATACCGAAAATTATGAAAGGTTAAATCGACCTCGGCGGAATTTGAACTCAGACTGTAGCTTCGGGCGAAATACCGCTAAGCATTTCGTCCGGCGCGCTAACGATTCTGCCTGCTCGCCGCCTTAATAATAATAATAAT
>NC_069005.1:28029797-28031415 GCF_001194135.2 Octopus bimaculoides | reverse complement strand
ACAATAATAATAATAATAATAATAATAATAATAATAATAATAATAATAATAATAATAATAATAATAATGATAATGATAATAATGATTTTTTAAAAATACATATTTTACCTGTGAATTTGCGTGTGTAAACTGGGAATGCATACAATGAGCTTCTCTGCCCTAGGTGTACGGAAAACAATCGGCGAGAAATGGAAGAAAATTTGAAGAAAGAAGAAAAAAAAACAACAACATAATAATAATAATAATAATAATAATAATAATAATAATAATAATAATAATAATAATAATAATAATAATAATGTGTTAACTGCAAACGTAAACAGATTGTATATGAAAAGAAAGGATGGTGGCCTAGGACTGAGACCCCTGTATAAGGAGTGAAAGGAGAACGCTTGCGGGGTATTTGATAAATAGTGACGAAGATCTGCTGCAATACACCTGGATTCATATTATTATTGATTTTAAATGCTATGGGTAGAACGATGGTGGTAATGATAACCAATGTGGTTATGGAGGCGACACGAAGCAAAGCACGTTATTTATATATATATAGGCGTAGGAGTGGCTGTGTAGTAAGTAGCTTGCTTACGAACCACATGGTTCCGGGTTCAGTCCCACTGCGTGGCACTTTGGGCAAGTGTCTTCTACTATAGCCTCGGGCTGACCAAAGCCCGGTGAGTGGATTTGGTAGATGGAAACTGAAAGAAGCCCGTCGTATATATGTATATATGTGTGTATGTGTATGTGTGTATGTGTTTGTGTGTCTGTGTTTATGCCCCCCCCAACATCTGATTTTTATTACCCATGCGGGCTAACATAGAGGGGAATGTATGTGTGTGTTTGTCCCCCCAACATCGTTTGACAACCGATGGTGGTGTGTTTACGTCCCCGTAACTTAGCGGTTCGGCAAAAGAGAGACTGATAGAATAAGTACTAGGCTTCCAAAGAATAAGTCCTGGGGTCGATTTGCTCGACTAAAAAGCGGTGCTCCAGCATGGCCGCAGTCAAATGACTGAAACAAGTAAAAGAGTAAAGAGTAAAGAGTAAAGATTAAACAATTAGATGGTCAGTGGAAACAAAAGCCTCTGCATGGCAAATAAGTAGCCCCTAGCAAACAAGCTGATGTAGATCAGAGACACAGGCATCAATGGTTACGGAGCGCCGGGTTAAAAGCTGAGTTCAAAGGTTTCATCTTAGCTGCTCAAGACCAGAGCTTATCGATCCGGAACTACCAAGCCAATATACTGAAAAATGGTGTAGATCCAAAAGTGCCGGTGCAGTGGTTAGAGCATCGGGCTTACAATCGTGAGGTTGTGAGTTCGACTATCCTCTTCTCCCAAATTTCAAGTCCTCTACCTAATAGACAGAATCGTTACGCAATGGACAAAATGCTAGCGGTATTTCTTCCGGTTTCACAATTACGCCGAGGTCGACTTTGCTTTTCATCATTTCGTGATCGATAAAAGAAGTACTAGTTGGGCGCTGGGGAGGATAAAATCGATTAGACCCCTTCCTCACCTTGTATGAAAATTTGAAACCAGTATTTCTGATTTTTCTACTCAAGTATATGATATGATATCTTCGATTAGAATAGTATTTTTAGAAATATTCTATAATT
>NC_069005.1:28028844-28029401 GCF_001194135.2 Octopus bimaculoides | reverse complement strand
AGCCAGCCATCCGTTTCTCCATCTGTCCGTCCGTATGTATGTATTTATGTATGTATGTATGTATGTACATTAGTCTGTCAGTGAGGAGGCGCAATGGCCCAGTTGTTAGGGCAGCGGACTCGAGGTCATAGGATCGCGGTTTCGATTCCCAGACCGGGCGTTTTGAGTGTTTATTGAGCAAAAAACATCTAAAGCTCCACGAACCCTGCTGCACTCTTCCACCACAACTTTCTCTCACTCCTGGTTCTGTTCTACCTGTAATTCGAAGGGACCAGCCTTGTCACGCTGAATATCTCCGAGAACTACGTTAAGGGTACACGTGTCTGGGGAGTGCTGAGCCACTTGCACGTTAATTTCACGAGCAAGTTGTTCCGTTGATCCGATCAACCGGAACCCTCGTTGTCGTAAGCGACGGAGTGCCAACAAACAAAGTCTGTCAGTCTGTCTGTCTGTATGTATGTAATGTATGCATGTGTGTATATATGTGTGCATAAGTATGTGTAGACATAATAATATAATTAGTATATATATATATATATATATATATATATATATAT
>NC_069005.1:28026731-28027345 GCF_001194135.2 Octopus bimaculoides | reverse complement strand
AAAAAAAAAAAAAAAAAAAAGAAAGAAAACAGAAAAGACAGTGAATTCTTGGGACAGATAATAATCTACCTCCGCTTGAAATGGAAATATTTCTACGTCCCATGCATCAATGAATTTTTATACCATTATTCTTCAAGTTACGCATCTCTGTTTTAAGTACACTTCGCTAATAACGAAGTGTACTTAAAGCTGAGATGGTGGTGGTGGTGGCAACGTTGTTTGGCATGTCAGAGTTTGTTGCGGTTGTCGACGACGCTGATGACGACAAAAAACGACAACGATGATGATGATGATGATGATGATAATAGTGACGTCCATGATGCTGCTGATGATGATGGTGATGATGATGATGATGATAACGATGACGACGACGATGATGATGATGTGGAGGATGATGACGATAACGCCGACGACGAGGCGACGATGATGTTGATGACGACGACGGCGACGACGATTGGGTTGACGGGTCCAGGATGACATTTAAGAAGAGTTTTTGGAGTCGCGTTAATGGTGGATGTTGTTGTTAAGGTAGTCTCAGTTTACCCGAATGTATACATCCAATTAAATCGGAACTCAAACTAACATTCTATGCATGCGTGTATTTAGCAGGTACG
>NC_069005.1:28025416-28025856 GCF_001194135.2 Octopus bimaculoides | reverse complement strand
TATATATATATATATATATATATATATATATATATGTTTCTGTGTAGTCTGTATGCAAATTAATAAGCGCAAGAAGATACAACTGTGTGAGTGTGGTCGTGTATTTTTCAGTTTGCTACTGCTTGTGTGTATGTGTTTCTTTGTAGGTGCGAATATTGTTTTGGTTTCCCAACACATCATCAAGGAGAAAGCATTTTGAGCTCTTCTCACCGTGTATCTCTATACGAAAACAAACGTTGTTACTGGTTTAATCTTTATATCTCCAGCTGTCTATTCTTTGTCACACCTGGGAAGAGTACAGTTATCGGTTGAGTCTGTGATTAAGAGTGTACCGCCCACCGGACTATCTAAGCAAGGTGAGGCTTGTTTTCTATGTACAGTCGCAGTTACGAAAGAGTGTGCATGGAGAACTAGAATGCAAGGTATGAAGACAGGAGCCT
>NC_069005.1:28022038-28025316 GCF_001194135.2 Octopus bimaculoides | reverse complement strand
TATATATATATGTATATATATGCATATATATACATATATATATATGCATACATATATACATATATGCGCATATATATAATTTATAGGCATATATATATATATACACACACATACCTTTAATTGCCTATTCATATATATGCATACATTCACTTATTACATACATATATATGTATGCATACACACACACACACACACACATATGAGTATAAAGGGCATGGAACTTTCCTAATTAGTTTACTTGTTCAATCCCTTCAACGGACTGTAAATAATATACCACACGCTGCTTATAAATATGACAACACCGCTTCTAAGCATTGTTACGAAGGAGGAGTTAGAGCTGTTTAAACAGCCTATTAGAGGTGCATACACAGACAGTCACGTACACATTCGCTCCTCACTTCTCTCTCTCTGTTTCTCTCTCTCTGTTTCTCTCTCTCTGTTTCTCTCTCTCTGTTTCTCTCTCTCTGTTTCTCTCTCTCTGTTTCTCTCTCTCTGTCTCTCTCTCTCTCTCTCTCACACACACACGCGATGATATACACTATTATTCACATCTGCTTAGCATCATTATGTTCAAATCTATTCACATATATATGAATATCACACATGTATATACGTGCGTTTGTCTGTATATGTTCTCTTTCTCGTTTTAATTTAGAGTTGATTCTGACCAGCGGTCACCTGCTTGGTAGCAAACTTGTGAAGGAAAGCATCTTGCTTTTTTTCTTTTATTTCTATTTCACTCTACTCTACTCGAGAGCTGGTGCCAAGCTGGAGCCTCGCCGTTAGCTCTGCTACACTTTTACTATTTGAAACTTTGTGTGATATGCAGCATTTGGTGAAAGAGGGTATATGATGTTACTGCCATCGTCTGCATTCCATGTCACGGAGTAGGATCATTCGGAACTCTTGACAGAAATAGATTCAGTTTTGTTTTGAAGACACCTACATCTACTCCATGTAGGTCTCTCAGGCATTTTGGTAGGACATTGAAGTGTTGTGGTCCCTTGAAAGCCAAGCTGTTGCAGTATCTGGCCCTGTACCCTGATGGCAATGTTCGGATCTCCGGTAATATGTAATGACTTCCAGTTCTACTGTCTGTGTAACTAACTATCACTGAAACAAGTAAGAGAGTAAAAGACTAAAAGAGATATTGTAGAGAAATTATAGCTAGCATTGATTTTTGTTACGACGTTTCGTACCTGCGACGTCAGATGTGAGCAAACAATGAAATCGAAGATGAAAAAAGATTAATTGGCGTATATGCCATGTTTCGGGACTTTTTGCCCTTTCATCAGTACCCATTTAGAAAAACTTGTACAAATCGCCGCTGACATCGGACCGACACGTCTCTTATTCGATTTTTGAGGTTCATATTTTACTCTGTCATAACCAAGTTGCACAGAAATACTGGATAACTGCTACCTTTTTTTGATAACCATTCTTAATCACTCTTTCCCTCACACACACACACACACACACACACACACACACACACACACACACACACATGCACTTTTGGAACCACGCTCTCTTTTGTGAGCATTAACACATTTTTTTCCCCTCTGTTTTCGTTTGCTGTGCACACACAAACGGTGTTTTGGATGAAGTAACAATGAATTTTTCTCTTGTTTCATGAATAAACAATTCGATCTGTTTATTTCACCATTGTGTTTCGTGTTATGTTACTGGACTATGTAAATTACTCACGGATAACCTGTGGCTAAACAACAACAACAACAACAACAACAACAACAACAACAAACAAACACACAAACAAACAAAAACAACAATCAAAATAACATCAACAACAACAGCAAAATTATCAACGGTGACAACAACAACAGCAGAATCGGATAAGGAGAAAGATTGATTTCAAGTGGGTGAACTTCTTCATCGGTTCCTTATGAATCTCATAGTTCTGCGGAGATTCTTGTTTGCCTAACAATTCTCTGGTATTACTGCCACGAAGTTCAAGATGCAGGTTATCCATAAATTACCTTTAGAATAATAATAATAATATTAATAATAATAATAATAATAATAATAATAATAATAATAATAATAATAATAATAATAATGATAATAATAATAATAATAATAATAATAATAATAATAATAATAATGATAATAATAATAATAACAATAATAATAATAATAATAATAATAATAATAATGATAATAATAATAATAATAATAATAAAATCAGAAATGAACCATCGTTAAGATGTGTTGCGTGCAACCAATGCAGCCCAAGTGGACTGTGTTCTGACGTTTCTAATGAAACATCGTTGTTTTTGTCAATTTTTTTTTCTGGCTTCTGTCATTACACTGCGGTCATGCTGGAGCACCATCTTGAAGAATTTTAGTCGAACGGGTCTAGGCCAGTACTTATTTTATCGGTCACTTTTCCTCTGGGTTTTCGGATGGTCATCGGCCCAAGTAGTAAACCTTACAGTCGGTTCTGTCACTCGATCCAGACAACAATGCATAAAGACAACACCATCCTACGCGGCACCTGCGGCACATGTGGCACATGTGGATCCAAGTGCTAACAATTGTATAGTGATAGTGTGTTCGTTTAAAATTCTATTTATATCAAGTGGAGGCGCTAACGGCGGCAGCAGCGGCAGCAGCGGCAGCAGCAGCCGTAGTAGTAGTAGTAGTAGTAGTAGTAGTAGTAGTAGTAGTAGTAGTAGTAGTAGTAGTATGGCTAGTAGTAGTAGTAGTAGTAGTAGTTGTAGTAGGAGAGTTAGCAGAAGTAGTAGTGGTGGTGATGTTAGTGGCAACAAAGCATGAGGATCAGATAACGAAGTCACGTGTTTTGTTCGGTTGAGTTTCCTGCTTAGAATTAACGAATTTCCGTCAATTTACCTCTGCTAACAGAGAATTTAGAAACGAAAAAATGAAATTACACAATTTCCTCTCTCTGCTGACATTTACATAATTTATTATTCCAAGGTCAAATGTTGGAAGGTCATGCATATCTTTGTTTATATTTATAGTTTAGCTGTGTTTAGTGTGCTTTTTTTTGTATTTTTTTTCTTCCGTAATGTTTGCATAATTCTATCGGGACTTTTTTTTTTGATACCTTGCTTTCTCAAATTCATAAATTTATAAGTTTATAAATTTGGAACAGATTAAAAGAAGCGATATGGCAGGTATCGGGAGAAGATCAGATGGACCAGAAAAGGTGTCAAGTAGCAAGAGCAGACCTCGACTTACGTCGTTTCGGATTACATCTTTTTATCATACAGCCACTCTTGCGCCATGTATATATA
>NC_069005.1:28019662-28021659 GCF_001194135.2 Octopus bimaculoides | reverse complement strand
AGAGATAAATATTATTTATTTAAAGGGCACAAGACATGTATTAAAGCGCTACTAATAGTTTCATGTGTTGAGAATGAGAAGACTCAAGCATATTCTTCAGGCGCAGACCACGTATAAAGGACTAAAAAAGCCTGAATACTAGAAGAAACATGAAAAAAACTGAGAAGGCAGTATACGGAAAAAGCAGAAACTCGGTGTGTGTGTGTGAATGTCTTTATATTTGTGTTGGACATGTGTACCCATAACGTAGTTCTCAGGGAGATTCAGCGTGACACAGAGTGTGACAAAGCCGGCCCTTTGAAATACAAGTACTAGTCATTTTTTGCCAGCTGAGTGGACTGGAGCAACGTGAAATAAAGTGTATTGCTCAAGGACACAACGCGTCGCCGGGAATTGAACTCACGACCTTATGATCGTGAGCCGAATGCCCTAACCACTAAGCCACACGCCTTCACAAATAAATATGTTTAGATCGACCCATTAGATCGATCCCAGTACGTAACTGGTATTTCATTTATCGACCTCGAAAGGATAAAAGGCAAAGTCGACCTCGGTAGAATTTGAGCTCAAAACGTATAGACAGACGAAATACCGCTAATGTACAATAACTGAAAGGTTAATAACCCCAGTACTTCGAGGCACATGTTTCTGATAATCCCTCTCATAATCCGAGACTTTTTCTGTTTTAAATTCTGAAATGTTTGCTGTTTGAACGTGTTTTCGAAATATTATTTGAAAACAATGAAGAAAAAATTTGTCTTGATATTCAATTTTTTATGAATTTGAAGTTTTACAATGAATAATCAAAGATAATAACAAATTTTCACGCAACAAGACACGAGATACGAACCAGATGATCGTACTAAACCGTTACTGCAAGAAAACCAACACACTTCGCTCACTCAAATATGCTTTCCTTGAGTGTTACTACAGAACCTTATTGATTTGTATCTTTCTCGTCCCTCACACATGACTCCTCGATATTTATCGTATTTCATCTGACTTAGAAGCATTTCGTCCATCCGTCTTTACGTTCTGAGTTCAAATTCCACCAAGGTGGACTACGACTGTCATCCTTTCATACTTTCGAGGTCGATAAAACAAGTACAATTGTGCATTGGAGTCGATGCCGTGAAAATTATCCTTCTCTCGAAACTCCCGGCCTTGCGCAAAAAATTGAAATTAATATTACATAATCATTTAAAGGAGTGAGCTGACAGAATCGTTAGCACGCCGGGCAAAATACTTAGAGGAATTTCGTCAGTCTTTACTGGCGTTGTACCATAATCGGAAACAAATATTACTTAATTATTTATATTCGTGAGGTCTCCGAACAATGTACTATTGAAACGATCGTATAGAAAGAATAAACGTAATGCCTTTATCTTCATTCTTGAACTTACTGTGCGTAAACAAAATCAAAAGGAAAACAATCTGTGTGGGTAATGGGTTAGAGTCGTCACAAAGTACGCGGTATATTATTATTATCTCTAATGACCCATGTTATTTTCATTGTCCAATTAATCTCACCTCTCTTCCATTTGACTCCTACTGGTTAAGACGTATTTCTCAAGTATTTATATATTCTAAAATGCTGAGAAACTTCGTATTTCAACGCACCATCTCATGCCATGATGTGATTCAATGGTGGATCTTATTCCATAATAATTTCTAATTATTCATTGGACTTGATTATTGATGGCTGGAACGGTTATAATGGAAAGTAAATACACGAAATAACAACATGCTTCCTGCTATTTTCTCATGGAATATATCACGATTTTACACCGAGCATACCTAAACATGGTTAACCCTGCACAGGTGTGTATTGATGCTGCAGAGAACCATTTTCAAAATCTAAAATAGTGAGTCCTTTCCAGCACTTGTAAATTTTTTTTGTATGTACACTATGTTACGGAACCTAGGATACTTTTCCATGCACCACCCTTTATACAAACATACATATATACATACATACATACATACATACATATATA
>NC_069005.1:28018258-28019206 GCF_001194135.2 Octopus bimaculoides | reverse complement strand
AAACTAAGAGCATTAGACCCCTTTGTAAGAAAGCCAGCGAATGTGTACAGCAACAAAGACAAAAAAAAACCCCGGAGAAAATGGTACATAATTACGAATAGAAACAACAAGAAATAACAACAGGCGTCTTTCGACTGAACGAATCAAATTGAGCTGGCGTGTATGAAGTGAAAGCCTATGTATATATATCATGATCATGGTAATCGTAATTATCAACATCATCATGATTGTCCTCCACTTCCTCCTCCTCCTTCTCCTTCTCCTCCTCCACCTCATCACCATCATCATCACCATCTTCGTCGTCGTCGTCGTCGTCATCTGCTTATAATTATTTCCTACCAACAATACAACTTCATCGGTACAAAAGTAATACGAAAGAAGACGGTATTCATTTGTGCTCATTAGTTCCACGCCACTTTACAGACCTTGATTACTTAAGAGCTTCAAAAACCCGGGGAACAATCACCAATCAATTGTGCTGAAACGCTGACACAAGTCCACCGTTACCTCCACTCATTCTACTGGCTTTCTCGTCAGCGGATATCCAGCGAAGAGATGGCATTAGACAGACGTTTATCGCTTAAGGATTTGTGACGTAATACTGTCATAACAACGGAGGATTATTATTATTTTTTTTCCTTTCCTTGGAAAATGCCATGCTGTTGCCGAATGTTTTGAAATCACTGAGTGCAGATCGATACGACGTGTCAATTACTTTATCGATGTTTCTCTGTGCGTGCTGTGCGCATGTGTGCTATGTGGTGGCGCGTGTTGTGTGTTGTGATGCTGTGTACTATTGATGAAAACTGAGTCAACAAAGACAACAAAATAAATAGATGAAGTAGATGTATATATATATGCATTTATTTATGTATTCATGCACACACACACACACATATATATATATATATATATATATATATATATATATATATATATATATATATA
>NC_069005.1:28016835-28017668 GCF_001194135.2 Octopus bimaculoides | reverse complement strand
ATATATATATATATATATATACATATGTATGTATGAATATGTACGCGTGTATGTACGTGTGTATGTATATGTATACCTACAGTATATATATGTTGCTGCGTGTGTTTGTGTATGTATGCATTTTTGTAATATACAAATAATAGTTAAATCGATAGACAAGCAGAAATGTAGTTAGAAAAAGATAGATACATAGATAGATAAATAGATAGATAGATAGGTAGATAGATAGATAGATAGATAGATAGATAGATTAAGCAGGTAAGCAGACTAGGAGAAGATTTATTAGCGTTTGTCGAAGTCTTCTTCCAGTACTTTTCCCGTCGGGAGACTTATATGAAACTTCCGATGTAAATACTATTGTTTGTCTACGCATGAAAGAAATGTGTACATAGACAATTCAGATTATGGGTATGTGGTTAAGAAACTCGCTTTGCAACCACGTGAATGCGAGATCAGTCCCGCTGCGTGGCACCTGTCACAAATGTCTTCTGCTATAGCTTTTAGCCGACTAATGTTTTCTGTGCGAATGTGGGTAACGAAAATTGCGAGAAGTTCGTCATATACACACACACACACACACACACATATATATATATGTATATATATACATATATTCTTTTATTTGTTTCAGTCATTTGACCACGGCCATGCTGGAGCACCGCCTTTAGTCAAACAAATCGACCCCAGTACTTATTCTTTGTAAGCCTAGTATTTATTCTATCGGTCTCTTTTGCCGAACCGCTAAGTTACGGGGACGTGGACACACCAACATCGGTTGTCAAGCGATGGTGGAGGGGGACAAACACAGACACACAAACATAACACACACACAC
>NC_069005.1:28015525-28016428 GCF_001194135.2 Octopus bimaculoides | reverse complement strand
AGCGCGTTCGCGATTGTGTGTCTACGCGGGCGTGTGTGTGTGTATATGATTTTGGTATCTCTGTATACGTGTGTGCGTGAATGACAATGTTTTACATGTGAATTCGTGTAAAATCATTTATGTGTATGAGGGAATGCGTGTGTATGTGTGTGTGTGTGTGTGTGTGTGTGTGTGTGTGCATGTGTGTGTGCATCTGTGTGTGCATGCACGCGTGTACATGTAAGCATTTACAGCTGAGAATTACATTCAATTATTTTTATTTTCAAGTGTGAAATTGTCGAGTGCAGAAGTGAGCAGATAAAACTGCTGCAATAATTAGGAGCAACTGCACTGGATGAAACAAAACGCAATCTCTCATGCATATGTCACAGCTGCAACAAGAGCTGCATCATAAGCAATAACAGCAGTGCAGAAATTAGCTGTTAAATACCAATTCTTAACCGTATTTCTTAGAGTTCACGTGTGTTACGAATGCATTTTACATGTTAAACCTCTATTTACCGACTTCACATTTGGTTACATATGTTTCACGTGTTCAGCTATTTGCTGTTTCTGTGTTACGCATGTGAATTGGTTGTGTTTACATATGCTGCATTTACGTTATTATGTGTGCCAACGTGCTTTATCGTTTATCGTTTATCATTTTTACTTGTTAAAGTCATTATACCTCGGCCATGCTGGGACAACGCCTTGAACTTTTTTATGAAGGAATCGACCCCCGGTGCTAATTTTTTTCTTATCTATCTATCTATCTATCTATCTATCTATCTATCTATCTATCTATCTATCTATATGATAGGTTTCTTTCAGTTTCCGTCTACCAAATCCGATGACAAGGTTTTGGTCGGTCCTAGGCTATAGTAGAAGACACTTGCATAAGGTGCCGCACAGTGGGACTGAACC
>NC_069005.1:28012881-28014027 GCF_001194135.2 Octopus bimaculoides | reverse complement strand
CACACACACACACACACACACACACACGACGGGCTTCTTTCAGTTTCCGTCGACCAAATCCATTGACAAGGCTTTGTGTTAAATACGTTGCATAATAAATTTTAGTCTTAATTCACCTGAAGAAAACCTTTTTTTTTACATGACATAATTGCTTTGTTCATCAATAAATAATGAGTCTGAAACAGATGTTGTGAAGCTCAACCCATCTGTGTTATTGTTTATATTATCGTTTAAATTGTTTATATTATTCTTAAACAAGAATATTATTAGCAGTAACTACAAAGTTCCGATCGGCTAAGTCATCCGTCGGACTCCGATGCATTGAATCTAATCATGGCTTTATATAGTCTATATTAAGTTAAAATCTTCTTTGGGTATGTGAATTTGATTGGTGTGGTAATTAGGTTGTAAGGTTGGTTGTGATAAAAAGGTGTTTTGGGGAAATTAAATTGCTTATAGAACAATGAACCCCGAGAGAAAAACATAGAGATCAACAACCTTTACACCTATACACATTCGCTTGTGAAGATCAAAGCACAAGATAAACACATTTCTATATAAATATCATGACATGCTCGACTAATAACCCCTACCCTCCAAATAAAAACAGAATATTCTAAATATCAACAAAAACAATCAAAGAAACTGACCAGCTAAAACACACCACCTACATACATTCTTTTGTGAATCCTAAAACAATATTATTGCAAAGAAGTTGAAAATGCCAGTTACTAAGCTTTTGAATACTGGACTAAACTTAGAGTCGTTCACCTTTACGTTGCCAAAGCAAAGGATTAAATCCAACAAAACGAAAAATTACTACTGGTATGCCCTATATTTAGCTACATCTTTGCTGTGGCCCACTAAAAGCGAATCAATGACCTGAAGGGGGAACACCTAAATATACACACCTGCTTAGAATGTTTTACATACATGGATAAATTCTAAACAAATAACATTACAAAAGGGGAACTAAAACAACAAACGGAGCTGGGGTGAGTAGTGGTCAGAGATACTAAATGCAAGCAAAGAGTATTGAGAGGTTTTACTCTAAAGTCACCGTGCAAATTTTTATCGTAAATAATATTTACTTTAACAATTTCATACACATACAAGAACACACACACACACACACACACACACACA
>NC_069005.1:28009786-28012360 GCF_001194135.2 Octopus bimaculoides | reverse complement strand
CACACACACACACACACACACACACACACACACACACACACACACACACACACACACACACACACACACACACGCATATATACGTATATATGCATGTGTGCGTGTATGTATGTGTATTAATTATATATGTATATATATTCATATATATATATATATATATATATATAGACACACATATATTATATATACATACACATACTAATTAATATACATACGTGTCACGCAATGGAACTGAACACGGAACTATGTGGTAAGGGAGTAACATTCTTATTACACAGCCATTCTAGCTCCTATCTATATACATATGCATACATGCTTACATATACTTACATACATACATAGATACATACATCTGTATATATATATATATATAAAAATAAGCAACACGGATTTCAAAGGTGATTGCAGTACGCACGTTTCATGCTACTCCAATTTATTTAAGTAATGCGAGCATTACATTAAATGCAATATGAAGAGCAATATATATATATATAGCTCGTGGCTATAGTAGAAGACACTTGCTCAAGGTGCCACGCAGTAGGACTGAACCGGGAACCATGTGGTTGATTAGCAAGCTACGTAGCACACTGCCAACCCTGCCCCTGGAAAGTTTTATGTAACTTTTGCATATATTTTCCTTATTTAAAACCGTATGCTGTTTAATGATTTTACTTACATACATACATACATACATACAAACATACATACATACATACATGCATACATGCATACAGACCGGCAAGAACTAATATAGCTCATCTTTATTATCAGTTGCAATGTTTTGGAACCACTCCGTTTTTATGCCATTTCAAGTAAAACATTTCATTATTTGACGTTGATTACATTGGAGTGGCATTTCACCAGGCTGACAGGAATAGTTGCGTTCTCACATTGTCCGACGGCTCAGAGTTTTACTCTGCTTATATAGGGAAGAAACTATATAAGTAGAAAAGGAAAAAAAAAAGAAATATTGAAATAATGGACAAAACGATAATATAAGAAATGAGATGAGGAAAAGGGAGTTGGAACGAGATGAAGACGGATATATATACGATATATGTATGTGTGTCTGTTCGTGTGTGCATGTGTGTGTATCTGTATATACATACATATATACATATGCATATACATACATATATATATATATATACATACAGAGAGAGAGAGAGAGAAAAGAAAAACTATATCCAAACATATATGTGTGTATACATATGCATTTATACACTTATAAATTACAGATGTGTACATTTACATAAATACACAGACACACACACACACACACACACACACACACACATACAAACACACAAAATAAACAAGCACACACACTCTATGTGTGTGTGTGTGTGTGTGCGCGCCTAAGTGTGTGCGTATGCATGTGTGTGTGTGTGTGTGTGTGCGTGTGTATGCCCATGGGCGTGTGTGTGCGCGTGTGCGCGCGCGCACGTGCGCGCGCGCACGTGTGTAAGTCTGTGTGTGTGTATGTATGTGTGTGTATGCGTGTGTTTATGTGTGTGTGTGTGTGCATGTTTGTTCGTGTGCTTGTATGTGTGTGTATGTGTGTGTTTGTGTATGTAAGTGTGTGTGCACGTTTGTTCGTGTGAGCGTATGTATGAGTGTGTGTGTAAGTGTGTGTTTGCGTGTGTGTGTGCGTGTGTGTGTGCATTAGGAACGGAAGTTACGTTGGTTGATTTTATTTAAGTGAGAAATTGTTGTTGAAGAAATATGGTGCATTTCTGCAACAATGTGCACTAATTGACTTAAAGATTGCTGCAATAATTGCGAGAAAATGCACCAAATGAATGTGCAACACCTTCCGTTCAACTGCAATAACAGATGCAGCGGAAACAACACCAGCAGCAGGAACAGAAACCATTCCATTCCTTGGTGCGGCCATCGGCAGTTAAAGATCAAATTTTACTCCGTGTACAACAGTTCACACATATATTTTACGCGTTTGAAATGTGTTCACATGGTTTTCACACATTTGCACTCATATTTCATGCATGTTTGCATGTTTTCTACACGTTTCTCATCCGGTTACATGCATTTCGCACGATTTACACAAATCTTTCGCTTCTGTTTACAAGAGTTTTAGATGGATTTTAAATGCTTTCGAAACAAAAATCTGCTTCTTTTTAATGGCTCCGAGGAAGCTTTAGAATGTTGCACAAGCACTCATATCTGAGTCTATTGCTAATCATAGCAGAAACAGCTGTAACCTAATAAAGTTGAGCACATGACTCCTGTTCCCTTCTCATTCAATAATTTATATTACGTTGTGTACTTGCCTAACGCATTATTCTAAAGCATATGTATATTGAGATCTAACCATTGGTTATTAATATCGCTATGCCTTGAGATTATTTTTATATACACATATACCACCACCACCATCACCACTATCACCCTCACCACCACCACCATCACCACTATCACCCTCACCACCACCACCATCATCACTACTACCCTCCTCCTCCTCCTCCTCATCAACTTTTTCCTCCGCCTCCACCTCTTTCTTATCCGTATCATGATCATGATCCTCATTATTTTCCTCCCCTCGTTCTCCCCCTC
>NC_069005.1:28003527-28005482 GCF_001194135.2 Octopus bimaculoides | reverse complement strand
TACACCTATAAATATATATATATATACATATGCACATATATATATATATATACATATATATATATATACATATATATGCACACACACATATATATATACATATACATATATATGTGTGTGTGTGTATTATATTCATTCCTTGCAAAGGTAATAAGGCAAGTGCTTTCATGAAAGGAAGTCTTTGACATAAGAGAAGGTAGGGCGGAAGCAGGTGCAAATTACTTCCGGTGACGTATGGCTGCATACGGCTTGCGTTCCAAGATGGACAACAATCTACTAACACAACTACCATTTGATTTATACAAAACGATGGCAGCGCAGTGACAAAGATTACTAAATTGGATTGAAAAACCGACAATGGAATTCACTTGTAGATTTGGCAGTGACGCATTGAAGGAAAAACTTTGGTAAGAGCAGCAGGGGAAATAAATATCTTGAGCTAATAGTTGTTGGAGGGCTTACCTCCTATTCCCAGATCTGTTCTGTTGTGCGGTACCACAATTCAATTTGACGATATTCTTTACCTTGTTCTGTCACTGAGTAAATAGGAGCATAGTATACGATGTGTACTTAGATTTGATTATTATTCGGCTGTTGTTTTTAATAGATCAGGCAGTCACGTACGAGCCTTCGCGTTTCCCGGTGCTTCTGCGGTTTGTTTGTTACTGATGATAAAGATCATATATACAGCTTGTATATTCTATGTGAGCATAGCTAAAAAGTTACATGAAGGCATACCTGCATACATACGTACGTATGCACGCATGCAGATATATCTGTGTGCGTGCGTGTGTTTGTGTAGAACGCTTGCACGCGTTCATATTTGATAATAGAAAAACACAGAGGAAGGGTTAAAAACCAGGTGAGAATGATCACGTGTGGGAGGAAAAAATCAAGAAAAAATGTGTCTCTAGACGCATGTATAACTCCAGAAGAGAATGTGTGTAGATACAAGTATCAGAGTGCATTTGTGTCTGTAGGATAGTGTTGGGGTAAGTGCAATGTATGTGAGAGTACGTGTGGTTGGCTTATGCATGAGACTAGAAGTGCGCATGCGTGAGAGGCATCGTTTGTGATGGTTACTAGGGCTGTGCATTGTTAGGGGCACGTGTACCATTGTTAGATGGCTGGTATGAAAGTGAACATAGATATATATATAAATATATATACATACATATACATACATATATATACAGATACACATATACAAATATGTATATATATATATATATATATATATATATATATATATATATATATATATATATATATATATATATATATATATATATATAGTTACACACATATATGAATATATATATGTATATGAATATATATTTATAATGTATATATTTATAATATATATATATATATATATATATATAATCACACATATATATTCATATATATATATAACTTTATATGTAAATTAGGATATATATATATATATATGTATATAAATATATATTTAAATCTATATATGTGTGTACGTATGTATGTATGTATATGCATATGGAGATATCTCGAGTGACGCGTGTGAATAAACTAGTAAAAAACCTTCATATGTGTGTGTGTGTTTGTGTTTGTGTAAAATATTCTATATGCAAAGCTATACGTATGCTCCCATTTCTATCGATAGATAGATAGATAAATTGATAGATAGATAGACAGATAGATATATAGGTAATTTCATTCTGCACAGGAAATCAAGCATATGTACCATTAATGGGGAGAATAAATTTAGATACAACTGCCCTATATACACAGTTATATGTCCTAAATATCTATCTATCTATCTATCTATCTATCTATCTATCTATCTATCTATCTATCTAGCAACATAAGCATATATATGCATATATATATATACATATATATATATATATATGTATATATGTATATGCATATATATATATATATATATATATATATATATATATATATATATATATATA
>NC_069005.1:28001733-28002427 GCF_001194135.2 Octopus bimaculoides | reverse complement strand
TATATATATATTATACATTCATACACAGATATACATGCATGCACGGTATGTTTATCGATAGAGTGATAGAGTGAATGTTGGTTAGGTTGAATAGATATGAAAAAGACATTGTTGATGGATTTTTAAAAAAGAAACCATTTTCGTTTCGAAAGAAAATGGAATAAAACACACTGGAGATGACAGGAATAGTAATAAGACTCTTAAAAATACTTAGAATAAGGGAAGGTCTAAGAGGAATAGAAGAAAGATGGATGTACGGGAAGAATAGATTAATGTATGGAATATTGTGTTTAGACAAAGGGATAGGGAAAGAGCTATTGGCAGAGAAAGAATTGTAAAGACAAACATTCAAAAAACGGAATGGAAATATATGTATGTATATGCATGTGACTGTGTAGTAAGAAGGTTGGTTCTCAATCATGTGCTTCCAAGTTCAATCCCACAGCATGGCAACTTTGGCCAAGTGTCTTCCGCTAAAGCATTGTCAGTGGATTTCGTAGACGGAAACGGAAAGAAACCTGCCGTGTATATATATATATATATATATATATATATATATGTCTCGTTTCTCATTGTGTTTAACGTTTTTTTTTATGTCCTGTACCCATATATGCATGTATATATACATATATATGTACATACCTACATATATGTATGGATATATGCATATATTTATATATTATTTATATTATAT
>NC_069005.1:27999446-28001640 GCF_001194135.2 Octopus bimaculoides | reverse complement strand
TATATATATATATATATATATATATATATATATATATATATCTTTGCTATTATGCAAAAGTGCTGTAAGTCCAAAACGTTGCTTTTCTTCAGAAAACGAAAAAAGCAGTTTCACCATTCCATAGCAAATCCGTTGTACTACACTTTCGACAGTTTTTGACATCTTAGCATCTGAAGCAGCTGGAGATACGATATTTTAACCAAAAGAACCAGCTATTGCTTGCAAAAATACTCTAGGCACGAAGCCCCAAATTTTTGGGGAGGGGGCCAGTCGATGAGATCGACCTCACTACGCAACTGGTACTTAATTTTTCGACCCCGAAAGAATGAAAGGCAAAGTCGACCTCGGCGAAATTTGAACTCAGAACGTAACGGCAGACGAAATACCGCGAAGCAGTTCGACCGGCGTGCTAACGTTTCTGCCAGTTCGCCGCCTTAAGCAAAAAAAAAAAAAAAAAAAAAAAAAAAAAAAAAAAAAAAAAAAAAAAAAAAAAATGAAAATATAAAAGACATTTGGTCCTTATCTGGACATACGACAGTGTAACATGATAGCAACGATGTACATACATACACACATAACATACATACATTTACATACAAACATACGCACATATCCATACATACATACGTACATACATACCAAGGTATATTTGGAAGTAGAACAGCATGTACTCCGACAAGCCATGCACCTTATACGTTACGTCTGTATGTATGTGCGCATGCATCTTCAGTCTCTTCAAATTTTAATTAGAACTAGAGAGAAATGTGCGTGACGGGTTCGGTATTCGACTCTTAAAAGCTTCTTGCTTCTCTGTTAGACATATTCAATAACATATCCTGATCTAGATGCTTCGTGGACTGAATTACCATTTGACAGACCAATGGTATATGTAGATTGATCTTGTTTAGATTAAGCTTCTAATTTGGACGGTCAAAGTTTTGATGTCACATGAATGTTTTCAAAACTAATGTTAATCGAGTTTAGTATAATATCTATGTTATTTACATGGAGCAAGGTGGTGAGATGGCAGAATCGTTAGCCCCCCGCGCGAAATGCTTAACAGTATTTCGGCTGCCGTTACGTTCTGAGTTCAAATTCCGCCGAGGTCAGCTTTGACTTTCATCCTTTCGGGGTCGATAAATTAAGTACCAGTTACGCACTGGGGTCCATGTAATCGACTTAATTCCTTTGTCTGTCCTTGTTTGTCCCCTCTATGTTTAGCCCCTTGTGGGCAATAAAGAAATGAGAAACGTTAGCACGCCGGGCGAAATGCTTAACGGGTATTTCGTCTGCCTATACGTTCTAAGTTCAAATTCTGCCGAGGTCGACTTTGCCTTTCTTCCTATCGACTCAGTACGCAACTGGTACTTAATTTATCGATCCCGAAAGGATGAAAGAAAAAGTAGACTTCGGAGGAATTTGAACTCAGAACCGCGAAGCAGTTCGACCCGCGTGCTAATGTTTCTGCCTGCTCGCCGTCTTAAAGCCCAACGATATTGCTTTATTTTGAAAGGATGTCTATGATATAATACATATTTAATGATTTCTTGCAAATATTTATTTCATTGTAATAAATATCTAATTCCTTATAATAAATATTTAATTCTTTATAACAAATATTCAATTAATAGTAACAGATATTCAATATATAATGATAAATATTTAATATATTATAATAAATATTTAATGCAAATGAAATTAACCGTTCCTGCTTTAAACATAATAGGGGCTTTTATCAGTTAGAAGTTCTGTCAGTATATTCAATGTATCTCATTTGATATGAAGATAAATTAAAATAATCAATTTAACTGTGGTTAATCTATAAACGAGAATTTGATTGCTGGTGTGATCACCGTATTTAGCTATGCAAACATACTCTACTATCGTTGGAAAGGAGAAAGAGAAAGCTCCAAAGAAGGAAAAGAAATCGCTAACAGGACGTGTGTAGTTACAGTACTAAAGTGATCTATATACAAGGTTGGCTAAGAGTCACTCGACAGTAAATAAAAATTCCATAAAGTCTATCTGTAATTCTGTATTGACTCGAATGGAAAAATGTGTCGCTGAAGAAGGACTTCAGTTTGAACAAAGCAATTTGCATTATGTTTTGTATTTAGATGCTTTCATTAAATTTACTCAGTTGTAAAAAATAAATAAATCTTGGAATTAAATGGGGTTTGATCTACTGCCAGGG
>NC_069005.1:27997617-27999436 GCF_001194135.2 Octopus bimaculoides | reverse complement strand
CAGCTTTTCTCGTTAAAGGGTTACAGGTAAAACAGAATAGGTTACATTTAAACGATTGGAAACCAGAGAAACCGGTTAAAAAGATAAAACGATGAAATTGTTCTTTAAGATAACTGTTGGAAAAAAAACATTTTTCTAAATGTCAAGAAGCGTACTTTTAGGTTCCTTTGAAATGAAAATTCTTTTAAGAAGATTCTTTACATGTTTCAATGACCGCCCCCCCCCCCAAAAAAAACCATGCGTAAATGTCTTTGGTTACAATTTAGATGCCTTCAAAGAAAAAGAAACCCTATCCGAATGTGGTTATTAAATATTAAATTGCAATTCTTTGTAAAGCAGGTACAATATAATCTGTAATCTAAATCCGCAAACTGCTCCAGAAGAATAAGATAATTCATGTTCTCTGTCTACCATAAAGTGAGTAGGCCTTCATTTGCATAAAACCTATTCTTTTGTAAGGGAGAAAAATCTGACATAACTAGAACTACTGCAAGTACAGATTACAGAAAATGGAGAACACTAATTTCACACTAATTTCACACACACACACACACACACACACATATGTATAAGGGCAAACAAACAATTCGCGAGAGAAAATATGATTCTCAAAAATTAATTTGCTAAGATATTATTAATTTTGTTATCTGGAATGATTATTAAAAAAAAAAAATGATAATTACAGAATTAATAATATAGGCGATCGCAGGCCCAAGAAAAGCATCTAATAGTTGAAGGATTAAAATTAATTATATATATATGTGTGTGTGTGTGTGGGTATGTATGTGTGTCTGTCTTCTGTCTGTCTCTGTCTATGTTTGGCCCCAACTACTGATTGAAAACCGGTGTTGATTTGTTTGCGTCCCCGTAACTTACCGGTTCGAGAAGAGAGACAGATAGAATAAGTACTGGTACTGAAGTAATCGATTATTCCCCAGCCCAAAATTTCAGGCCTTGTGCCTATAGTAGAAAGGTTCATTATCATTATTATTATTATTACTACTATTGTTATCATCATTACATTTATTCACTAAGTAGCCAATTAAGCAATCGATTGCTTGACTAATCGTTTGATCATTCAATCAATCTATCAATCAATTGGTTGGTAAGAATCCTTCCACCGCACTTGTTGACCTCGTCAATGGAGTACCCTCGTTGCTCCAAATTTCTTAATTTGGATACATGATAACAGATATGGGCCAACGAGGGCAAACGATAGTCGAGGCCACAAATGGCAACAAAAGAATTCTTACAAAACAACTGATCGATAAATTGATAAAAATGATCATCAAAACACTTAATTAGTTAATTGGTTAATTAGTTCATTACTTGACTAATGATAATACAAGACGTGTGAAATAAAAAGCTGTAGGTGTGTTATTTGACGTTCCCAGTATTCAATAACATCTCTTTCAACACTCTCTTCCACATCAAGGATCTTGAAAAACAGATAACAATGGCATCCTCACACATGTCCACACGCATACATACACACCGAGACACTCACAAGCACATACAAATACACAGGCATACAGACACACAGAAAGACAAACACACACATCGCACTCTCTCACACACATACATTTTTTATTCTTTTATTCTTTTATTTGTTTCAATCATTTCACTGCAGCCCTGCTGGAGCACTGCCTTTAGTCAAACAAATCGGCCCCAGGACTTATTCTTTGTAAGCCTAGTACTTATTCTAGTGGTCTCTTTTGCTGAACCGCCAAGTTACGAGGACGTAAACACACCAGCATCGGTTGTCAAGCGATGTTGGAGGGACAAGCACAGACACACAAACATATACACACATACATAT
>NC_069005.1:27995321-27997565 GCF_001194135.2 Octopus bimaculoides | reverse complement strand
TCCATGGGAAGAGCCGTTTTAACGATGCGTCCTGCCCAGCTCTTCGAAACGCCGGTGTTAAAACGGGGGTAGCTGATGAAGAAGAATGTTCTCTATGTGGCTTGTGTGTTTTCTCGTCTACGCTTTGTTTGCAATGTCCTGTACCCAGATATGCACCTATACATACAGGTGGATGTCGGTATGCACATACCTGTACGTATATATGCATATACTCATTTACTATTTGTTTATATATATATATACATACATATATACGACAGGCTTCTTTCAGTTTCCGTCTACCAAATCCACTCACAAGGCTTTGGTCTGCTCGAGGCTATAGTAGAAGACACTTGCCCTAGGTGCCACGCAGTTGGACTGAACTCGGAACCGTGTGGTTGGTAAGCAAGCTACTTACAACACAGCCACTCCTGCGCCTTTGTATGAAGAAAATTCTTGTTTTCCATCTTTTACGGAGGCCTGGTGATGTGACGCAACAAACTCACACGTGCAACCGAGAGTGGAACGATCGTCTCCGATGTTATAAATATTTCAAACGAACTATTCCATGGAGATAATCTTCCGAAAATTCTATATATTATGGCATTAAAACCGTAATCATTTCTTTTACAAATATCCAGTGTGTACACGCTAGGTTCTGAAATTGTTAGATATATCTATGTAATCCGTGAATTCTTTGTGAATAATAACCTTATGATTGATGCTATAATATTTACAAAGCCAAGAAATTTCTGGAGTTAATAACAATTCACTTCGTAGACATTAAGACCGGTAAGATCGTGACATCAACCGGAAACTTCCACAGAAACGGTGATATCGATAAGCTCTAACTAAGATGAAAGAAAGGAGGTAGAGGTTCGAGATCAGTGCAGACCAGCTTCGAATGTCGTACTGTATCAGTCAGACAACATCTGATAAAAAACAGCTGCAAAAATAAATACATAAGCTAAGTACTGAAAAGCGATACAAACAACATCCTACATGTGGGCTGTGAGCTCTTCACGAAACACGTCTTTTCTGATAGCCTAACATGTAACACCAAAGGCATTTATTTGACTCACATCCCTCAAGGAAGACCCAGGTTCTCTTACGCTCAGCATAACTAAAAATGGTATGTTTTGTGAAGATTTCAAAATGACACAAATATCAATATGAAGTACAGTCTTTCTTGGACTTGCGACAACTATTTCACATCGCATTTCGAAAGCTTGCAATTAAAGAGCAGGAAATTGGTATAAAATACTCAATAAGCAAAATAGATAATGAAGCATAGATATAGCCCAAGATACAACCGAAATGTAGATTATGTTACATATCCGTGGAAGACATCTGGAATGTGATAAGAAACTTCCAAAAGATGTCAAAGGTACTATTGCCGATGCGACATGTCATTGTCACAGAAACAATACACAGTGCCTTACGAAAAATGACTGCCCTGGGATAAACATAGATAACCCCTGTTATTGAATACACATATAAGCATCAACACACGCAAAACAAGAGAACCCAGAGATGTTAAGCTATTTATCCAAGAACAAAGAACAAAAATAACCAAAAAAAAAAAAAAATAAGACCTTTGTAAAAAATAGTAAACCGGCGTTGCCACGCCGTACACGAATTTTGCCTCCGAGGTAATGTGTAGCAAAGACTGGCATTCGTGCTTTAAGCCGTTCCAGTGGGACCGACCATTAGAATCATCATCCACGGACATCAATGACAGACGGAGATCTTAGTTCTTCTAACGTAAAGTCTACTGCTTATGGATTTCGTAACTGCGACATTGAATGGATAGCGAGAATTAAATAACATTAGACATCTAGGAGGAAGAATAAGTTTTATTTGAAATGTTACAAGAAGCAAATATTGACCAACATCTGCCTACAAAGATATATTTTCAAAGATTTGTTATTCACTTGGTATTTACTCATGAAAGATTTTAAAGATGTGTATGAAATAAATAACGGCTTGTCTCTGATTTGTGAGAAGCTCAGTGTGACATGTGCTTTTATACACACACACACACACACACACACACACACACACACACACACACACACA
This sequence comes from Octopus bimaculoides, assembly GCF_001194135.2. NCBI lineage: Eukaryota > Metazoa > Mollusca > Cephalopoda > Octopoda > Octopodidae > Octopus > Octopus bimaculoides. The sequence continues at coordinate 27,995,507 of NC_069005.1, read as the reverse complement.
CACACACACACACACACACACACACACACACACACACGTGTGTGTGTCTTTCTTTGTGTGTGTATATTTCATTTATCACATTTCAGATGTCTATATGAGTATATATATGTATATGCATATATACATATATGCATGTATGTATATATATATATATATATATATATATATATATATATATATATATAT
>NC_069005.1:27991256-27992493 GCF_001194135.2 Octopus bimaculoides | reverse complement strand
ATATATATATATATATATGTATTTAACGCTCTTATGTCTCTTTCTGTTTGTGTTGTCACCCACCATCATCCGATAACCTGTGTTTGCTTATTTCGCTCTTAATCACGCAGTTTTTTTTAAACGAGACCGATAGAAAAAGTGTCGGGCTTTAAAAAACAAGTACATGGAGTGATTCATTGGACTACAACCCTTCAAAGCGGTATCCAGCATAGCTTCAGTCAAATAACTGTAACTGGTAAAAAGGAAAAGTTAAACCGGACAGGCCTATTGATAGGTAGGTAGTGTTGTCACCATACCAACTAAAAGGTTTTGATTAAAAACGCAGGAATTTTTTTGTGCAACACAGATTTCCAAAAAACAACTCTATGTTTATATAAGGTACATATAATTATGCTTTTGGTTGTTTGTGTGTGCGTGTATTTCTGTTGCTTACGATATTCAGAGTATAACCTCGTACTAATCTCGGTCGTTTTATTGTTCTCCATTCATCGGTTTTATTCTTGCCCTTCAAGAAATCTTCGTGATCAGTCAAAAACATATTTTATTTCTACGGACTAACTATGAGCCGGCTACATGGTCATTTGACTTTCTAGAAATAACAACCGAGCCTCCCTTAAGTCGAATCCTATCGTCATAAATAATTGGTATAAACCATATAGGAAAATTACAGGATGATCACGGCCGGAATGCCTTTGTGAATAGGTCTGCCTAGGTAGTCACTAGAAACCACACACCAGTGCTGCTGACACCATCACTGCTAAGTTTGTGGAGATACCTGACAGCTGTTCTGGGACTGACATTAATTTGTTCTGCTATGTCAGAGGCCTTGCAACGAGTATTATCCCCTAGGCTTCCCTTAGCAAAGAGAAGGGTCCTGTTAGGGAGCCCTGGTTGATCTGGGTGAGGTGATGTGGACTCCTTCTCCTCTCTAGTGAATTTCACAATCACTCTATTAACTGTAGAAAGCGGGATCCCAAGGTTTTCTGCGATTTTAAACTGACTATGTCAACCTTCAGAATGAATACGGCCCCTTTGAAATTCAGACAGTTCCAAGGCATCTATTGTACATGGCAGGATTAAACAGCCACATATAGAACCTGAAACATAAAAATGTTAATCAAAAAAAAAATATAAGCCTTTACAAATTAGAATATACAGAAAACAATGTTCTATCGTGTGTCTATTTACTTCTGTCATGTCTGTGTATATAACACGCATATATATGTAGTTCTGTATA
>NC_069005.1:27989322-27990196 GCF_001194135.2 Octopus bimaculoides | reverse complement strand
ATATATATATATATACGACGGGCTACTTTCAGTTTCCGTCTACCAAATCCACTGACAAGGTTTTGGTCGGCCCGAGGCTATAGTAGAAGACACTTGCCCAAGGTGCCACGCAGCGGGACTGAACCCGGAGCCATATGGTTGGTAAGCAAGCTACTTACCACACAGCCACTCCTAAGTAAATATATATAATTAAAGTAGGCAGCAGTTTAGCAATGTATTACCAAACAGGAAAACTATGACAGAGGATTTTAGAACACCTATAATGCAAGAAATAAGAGCTAAAGAGCTCTGATGCTGCAGACAACGCACATAATTGTATACATACGTATGTACGTATATTTATGTGAGTGTGGATGTTTGTGTATGTGTATCTGTGAAGGTACATACGTGTGTGTGTGAGAGTCCTTCATATACGCCTACATATGCACACATTCTTGTATAAATTTATTTGCTCATAAATGCAGAGCAACCTACATACTTACATCCATGCATAGAATCAATTTGAAACATAAACGTATTGCCGTTCTTCAGTTTATTGCAAAATCTTAATTCTATGATTTTGTACACGGCAGATATTAACTCTATTTGTAATATTAACGTTTTGCATGACCTAAAAATTCATGTGAAGCTACGCGAGCGTAAAAGACGACGTTTAATTTGTTTTCTGCAGCTTGCTCTCTTTACTTTCAATCTCCCGCTTTCCTACAATAGCGATTTCAAATATTAGCACGAGGCCAGCAGTTTCGTGTGAAGGTGTAAGTCGATTAAATCGCCCCCAGTACGCAACTGGAATTTATCTTATCGAGCCCGAAAGAATGAAATCAAAGTCAACCTCAGCGGAATTTGAACTCAGAACGTACAATATTCTTTTCTA
>NC_069005.1:27988032-27989091 GCF_001194135.2 Octopus bimaculoides | reverse complement strand
CAGGACTTATTCTTTGTAAGCCTAGTACTTATTCTATCGGTCTCTTTTGCCGAACCGCTAAGTTACGGGGACGTAAGTACACCAGCATCGGCTGTCAAGCGATGTTGGGGGGACAAACACAGACACACAAACATATACACATACACACATACATACATATATATATATATATATATATATATATATACACATATATACGACGGGCTTCTTTCAGTTTCCGTCTACCAAATCCACTCACAAGGCTTTGGTCGACCCGAGGCTATATCAAATTCACGTTTCAGGCATTCGTGGGCCCGGGGTGTGTATTGCAATATACTCTTCCCCCAAAGGGTCGCGTAGTGGAGCTGAACTCGAAAACCACGTAGTCGCAAAAACGAGCCAGGTCAATCGCGCAGCCATGTGGTACGCCCACACCTAAATTTTGATAACGTCTGATGCGCATTATGAGAACATAACTAAAAGCAATGGAAGTCAGCATCCTCATCTCTTTACACGAGATGTGACATTAATAATCGCTGGTCATCTTCTTGATTTATTTTCGCTGTTGTTTCCGCCTCAGACTTTAGATTTACTCACTCCAACAATATCTGCTTCCTTCCTACGACTGCTGACGATGGAGATGCTGCTTTAGTAAGTAGCCCGAAAGTCAGTTGTAAATTAATTATTATTAAAAGATTTATTTAAGGCGGCATGTTGACAGAGTCATTAGCAGGCCGGACAAAATGCTTTACGGCGTTTCGTTCGTCTTTACGTTCTGAGTTTAAATTTTATCGTTCGGAGTCGATAAAAATAAATACCAGTAATTAATGCACTGAGGAGGTGGGGGGGGGCAATGTAACAGACTAGCCCCTCCCCCCAAATTTCAGGCCTTGTGCTTATAGTAGAAAGGATTATCATTATTATCGAACTGGCAGAATCGTTAGAATGTCGGACGAAATGCTTGGCGGCATTTCGTCCGTTCTAACGATCTGAGTTCAAATCCAGTCGAGCTTGCTTTTTCATCTTCTTGTCGGGGGTCGATAAAATAAGTACCACTTGAGCACTGAGGAGGATGTAGTC
>NC_069005.1:27984606-27987910 GCF_001194135.2 Octopus bimaculoides | reverse complement strand
TTATCGGTCCCGAAAGGATGAAAGGGCAAGTAGACCCCGGTGGCATTTGAATACAGAATGTAAAATCGGAAGAAATGCTCAGCGGTAACGATTCTTATTTCTTTATTGCCCACAAGGGGCTAAACAAAGAGGGGACAAACAAGGACAGACAAAGGGGCTAAATCAATTACATCGACCCCAGTGCGTAACTGGTACTTAATTTATCGACCCCGAAAGGATGAATGGCAAAGTCAACCTCAGCGGAATTTGAACTCAGAACGTAACGGCAGACGAAATACCGTTAAGTATTTCGCCCGGCGTGCTAACGTTTCTGCCAGCTCGCCACCTTAAATCTGTCAGACACAGAAAACACGATATTTATTCTTCACAGGGGCACAAATCACATCATTTCAATTAAGAAGAAAAACAAAAATAAAAACCAAAAACAAAAAAAATACCAATTAGGTTGAACAACGTATGGTGCCCCCAATAAGTTGGTCAGAAAATTAACATCAAGCGCCTGACGTCAAATAAACTTGCTACGAAAGCGTTAGAGTCTTTGAAGTGAATCTCGTAAAACAAATCTAAGCGTTGAAAATGTCGAGTCTTAACAACACGTAGAACGATGAGACATGACTGTCTGGCCTGGGTTAATTCACATTAGTCTTTCGCTAGCTGGAATATCTTATCTGAGGACGCCATGACAACAGATAACGGCAGTAGTTCGTTCACTGAATTCGTTGATCCTGGCTGTTGATTGTTGTTTGTTCATCTGTTCAGCATCTAGTAAGATTCGCCAGCGATTCAATAATATACGTTTGCGGAAACAGTTCACATACATCATGCTTTCTTTATAATAATTGCAACAGTAAGACTAACCTAGAGTGATACAAGCGAGATTTTGATAAGTAATAAATCACAATGTAATACATCACAAATGTATGTAGTGATCAATTCAGAAAATCTTACGGTCTACAATGGTCATAATACTAATACCAATAAAAACAGATTAACGGCCTCAAATTTCGATGCAAGGCCAGTAATTTCGGAGGAGGGGATAAGCCGATTACATTCGAACCCGTGCTTAACGGGTGTTTATTTTACCGAGTCAAAGTCAACGACGGCGAAATTTTGAAAGTAAAGACGGACGAAATTCCGTTAAGCATTTGGTCCGTTGTGCTAACGATTCTTCCAGCTCACCGCCTTCACAATGATAATATTCTTTTCTGTTCTAGGCGCAAGGCCCGAAATTAAGGGGGAAGGGGCCAGTCGATTAGATTGACCCCAGTACACAACTGGTACTTAATGTATCGACCCCGAAAGGATGAAAGGCAAAGTCGATCTCGGCGGAGTTTTGAACGTAAGCATTTTTTGCGTATTGGGTCCGATCTAATCGACTGGCCCCTTCTCCCAAAATTTCGGGTCCTGTGCCTAGAGTAGAAAAGAATATTGATTTCAAATTTTGGCTCAAGGCCAGAAATTTCGGGGGAGAGGATAAGTCGATTAGATCAACCCCAGGATTCAACTGGTATTTGTTTTATCGATCCCGATATGATGAAAAGCAAAGTCGACCTCGGCACCATTCGAACTCAGAACGTAAAAACGGACTAAATTCCGCTAAGCATTTTGTCCGGCGTGCTAACGATTCTGGTAATAAAAAGAACAATAATTATTCTTTCTTGTGTAGAGGGTGGCGGTTAGTCGATTGCATCGACCCCCAGTTTTTAACTGGTACTTATTTGATAGACGACGAAAAGATGAAAGGCATAGTCGAGCTCCGCCTTATTGGAAGCCAGAACACAAAGAACTGGAAGATGTGCTAAGCATTTTATCCGATACGGTAACGAGGATGATGATGATGGCGACGGTATGATGATGAGAAAGAGGTAAACATACGAAAGGACGAAGACACGATACATTGGTGTAAGCTGTGTGTTAGGTGAAGGGAAGAAGTTATGGGCAATAAAATTCTAGCGGAAGCCCTAGATAGCTGTAGTTGTAATTTATTAAATAATAGAGGTACAACTGATGAAATTGTCGTTGATGATGGTTGGTATTCATTTCTCTTGCGCCTAATAAAGCAAATTGACAGAGCACATATATATTGACAGAGCACACACACACACACACACACACACACACACACACACATATATATATATATATATATATATATATATATGTGTGTGTGTGTGTGTGTGTGTGTGTGTGAAAACAGTGGCCCTTGACTCCGAAAAAAGAATGAATAAAAGAGTAGTGTTTGTTGGAACAAGGACATCAATAATTATATTAAATTATATTAGATTGTAATAAATTATACATGATTAAGTATTTAGGTAACCAAACAACTTATTTGTTAACTAGTTAGGTTAGCTACTACACGTGGTTTTTAAAGGTTGATGGTTAATAATGGTTTCAAATTTTGGTAGAACGCCGGCAATTTTAGGGGAGGGGATAAGTCTGTTACATCAAGCCCCAGTGTCCAACTGGTACTTACTTTGTCAACCCCGAAGGGACAAAAGATAGTGTAGACCTCGGCGGAATTTGAACTTAGAACCTAAGGATGGACCAAATCCCGCCGCCTAACGGTTCTGCCCGCCAATCGTTCCTACTATAGGCGCAAGGCCTGAAATTTTGGGTGAGAGGATAAGTAGATTACATCAACTCCTATGTGTTACTGGTACCTATTGCATCAACCACGAAAGGAAAAGTCGACTACGGCGGGATTTGAACTCAGAATGTAAAGGCAGAGGAAATACCGCTAAGCATTTCGCCCGGCGTGCTAACGATTCTGCCAGGTCGCCGCCTTGTATATGATCAATAATGCAACCACATTAATGGCAGCAACGAAATAAATGTGGAGTTGATGGTAGGCTTCTATAATTAGCTATAGTGCAACAAATTTGTAAGTACTTGACATTAATTGAAGCTTTGGCCGAACAATCAAGTGAACATGAGGTTACTCTATGAAAATGTAGTCAGTTCATGTAGGAATTCATGAACACAACACTGAGGTTGATTCGTTCGACTAAAATTCTTTAAGGTGGCGCCCTTTTTACTCATTTCAGTCACTCGACCAAAACAAGTAAAAATTAAAGCTAAACGATATACAGGTTTGGCCAAAAGTCCGCATACAGTAAATCAAAACCATTTAATTCGAAGATTTATTTATGTTTAACAACTGAATGAATTTAATAAAAACATCTAAATATGAAACATCATGAAAATTGTTCAAACTAGAGTCCTTGAACGACAGATTTTTCCATTCGAGTCAATACAGAAAGTATTTATGGAATTTTGATTTACAGTTGGGTGACTTTTGGAC
>NC_069005.1:27983327-27984299 GCF_001194135.2 Octopus bimaculoides | reverse complement strand
ATATATATATATATATATATATATATATATATACATGTATGTATGTATGTATGTATGTATGTGTATGTATATATATTTCTTATATAATATGCATGCCTATATTAAGCCATTGAGTGCTTCTGGGTATATATAATATATATATGTATATATAGCTGTATATCTGCGTATGCCTATGTATTTCTATACTGTATTATGTGTGTGTTTGTGTATATATAGTTTGCACTTCCTACGCGGCCGTCTGATATTAATGGCTGAAATGGTATTTACGCTCCACTTACTGTGGCCAAAACAAGTATTCCACCGAGACGCAGCCAGTATAGACGTAGATAAGTGATAAAATTCAGCCACGGAAAGCGCTAATTGGCTAAGAAAAAAAAAAAGAAAAAGAATAAACGCAGCAATATCGTATATTTGCGAATACATCTATCCTTTCTTTTTTGTCTACGAAACTCAGCTTCTAAACCGCAACCTCTCCACGAATACTTTTTCTTATACAAGTTATTATTCCTCATTGAAATCGCAAACTTCGCGAACCCTCTTGATGCAAATCAACGCAAAGGACTGCACTTTGTATAAATTACATCCACAAGTTACGATTTGTATTCTTTACCACACATTTTTGCTGTAACGTATAATTAAACGCCTTCTGTAAGATAATTCAATGACTGGGGCCGCCAAGGGTCGGCAAAACTCTTTAACCTCGAAATATTTTTGCTATTTAAAACAACACTCTGTGTGTCGAGTGCTTTCTAAATTACAGGATTAGTGTAATTTTGTACGTCTATGACTATCTATCTATCTATCTATCTATCTATCTATCTATCTATCTATCTACCTACCTACCTACCTACCTACCTACCTACCTACCTACCTGTCTGTCTGTCTGTCTGTCTGTCTGTATAATTATGCGGTAAGAAAAAGGACGAGCAAAGAGCCGTTACAACCCACATCTGTCCACAGAGAAATGGAAAA
>NC_069005.1:27982314-27983037 GCF_001194135.2 Octopus bimaculoides | reverse complement strand
GTGATGATGATGATGGTGGTGGTGGTGATGATGATGATAATGATGATGATGATGATGATGATGATGATGGTGGTGGTGGTGGTGGTGATGATCACGATGCAGATGATGAGGGTGATGACAACGACGACGACGACGACGACGATGATGATGATGATGATGAAAATGGTAATAGTGGCAGTGGTGGGTGTTAATGGTGATGGTGAAGGCGGAGGTGACGGTGGTGGCGGTGGTGGTGGTGGCGCACGGTCATGGGTCGTTGGGGCCTGGTGTCGTCGTTGGCGATTGGTGGAGGCGGTGTCATGCGGTGGAAGCTGACGACAAAGTGATGATGACGGCTTATATGAAGGTGCTTCTGCTGCTGCAGGTAATAATGATGATGATGATGATGATGTCAGTTAGTTGGTGGTGGGCGTGGATCGCGGATGTGGTCCGTGTATTGTTAACAGCGTTGGCGTTGGTGTTTAGTGGTGGGCGTTCGTGGTTGTATTGGTTGTAGTTTAAGAACGTCTGTGTTAACGCACGATGTTGCGAAAGAAAGCGAAAGAATGGCAGAAAACAGAATTGCAAAAGAGAAATCGATAACGCCATGTAAATGTCATCAACTTAGATCTTCCTCGACGACTATTGATTACTACTACTACTACTACTACTACTACTACTACTATTTTCCAATTTTTTCTCTCGTTGTTTGCATATTGAACTCATTTGTTTCTGACGTCCTGT
>NC_069005.1:27980335-27982304 GCF_001194135.2 Octopus bimaculoides | reverse complement strand
TATATATATATTTCTATGTATATATGATACTGCAATAGCAATCGATCAAGGGAACTGTGAAGATGTGTGAAATGTCTCAGAAATTTAGTCGCAGGCGTGGTTGTGGGGAAGGGGAGCATCATAGCCATGTGTTGAGAGGGATTATTTTGTGTTAAAATACTCTACGTACCTTCTGACTATAGAAAGACGGGCCTCTTAATACCGCTGCCGAGGTTTTTAATTACATATTCAAATGCAGTAATCACAAGAATCAATAAAAAGTCGTATAACCAGTGTAGCGTTGTATCTGCAGTTTTTTAAAAATTAATTCTGCCTTAGATGTTTTATTTTTTCTTTTTCCTTTATCCTAGACGTTATGTTAACACTTGTTGGCCAACTGACTAAATTTTATTACCCAGTAGAGTAGTCCCTGGTCTTTGTCCCTCACTATTATGTATGTACATGCGCGTGGCGCCATATATATATGTATGTACACATGCATATAAGGTGTCTATATATATATATATATCTTATGATGTGGTTTATTTTTCCGGGATACCCTATTGAAATGTGCATAGGTTTGGCTTATTGTGGTTGTTTCTGTTATTATTATAATTGTTGCTGCAATAAAGTATCTTCAATGCATTGATTTTGAGCTCTATCCTTTAAGAGACATGTATACATATATATATATATATATATATATATATGCATATATATATGCATATACATACATATATACATACATACATATATATATTCATACATATATTTATTTATTTATTTATTTATGCGCCCTTTCAAAGCCTCGCCAGGTGGTGTAGAAAAGAAACAGATGTATTAGTATAACGCTCGGAAATTGAAAAAGTTTTTAACGTTTCGAGCCTATGCTCTTTCACAGAAAGGAACATAGAAAGAAACAAGGAGAGAAACAAGCAGAGAAGAAAAAAAGCAATCAATATATTCATATGAATAGATAGACAGACGGATAGATAGATAAATAGATAGATAGAATGATGGATAGATAATATAGACAGACAGATAAATAGATAGATAGGTAGATAGATAGATATAGATAACATAGAGAGATAGATAAAAAGATAGACAGATAGCTAGATATTTATATGTGTACAGGAATATAAATGTGTATTTGCACACATATAGACATATATTTGCGTTCGTGCCTACTTGTATATTTCAACGTGTGTAAATACTCATCCATGCTTGTGTTTATACACAGAGGTTGCGAGCGGTATATGAGACACATTAGTTAATTTAATAAAACAATTCCATTCAAACCAAATATAATTTAATGATAATATATTTAAAAAAATGAAATTCTGTACGTGATGTCAAAAAGCTTTCTTAGAAAATTATTCTATGAATCCGTCTTCAGCTTCGATTACTGTTTCTGTGAGAGGTCGAAATCTTTGATATGCCTGAACTAAATGGTTCTAATTTATCCCAGACATTACTTAGACAATGGCACATTCGCTGTAGCTTACGATATTGTGAGAATGTCGATTTGTCTCCCCTTGCACAGAGATCCAAAAGCAGCAGTCTTCGTAGATATGAATTTGGCGTCTCAGTACTTCAGTCCTTGGGTATCACAGTCCTGTTGGTCCACTCTGACCCGTGAGCTTCTTTGGTGATGTCTCCTACTGTTTTCCCAGGATAATCATTCATATCGGTTTGAAGTCGTTGGATTAATTGCATTGTTCTAGTAGTGTCTGAATGCTTAGAATTTGGTTTTTCTTTGACATACATTCATAGGCGCAAGCGTGGCTGGGTGGTAAGAAATTTGCTTCCCAACCGCATGGTTCCGGGTGCAGTCCCACTGCTTGGTACCTTGAGTAAATATCTTCTGCTATAGTCTTGGGCCGACCAAAGCCTTGTGAGTGGATTTGGTAGATCTCTGGATCTCATCGGTGGATTAATACATCCAACCGTCCGTCCATCCATCCATCCATCCATCCATCCATCCATATAT
>NC_069005.1:27978605-27980007 GCF_001194135.2 Octopus bimaculoides | reverse complement strand
ATATATATATATATATACATATAAACGTACGTACGTATCTACTCACACCTGTCCATCCATACCCATCCATACATATACGCAGATTGGTTGCTAATGGGACTCTGCCGACTATGAGTATTGTTACGGCAGTCAGTCGACCAATCTGGATTCCTACAAGGAAGCAGACAACGGCGAGGCGTGAAATACACAGTTGTCATGACAACCAGGTATTGTTTACACTTTAAACACTACAGCTCTACACACTTAAGAAAAGAGCTAATCAAGTGCTATGTGTGCGTGTATGTATGTATGTATGTATGTATGTATGTATGTGGGAATATGTGTGTGGGTGTGTGTGAAGTGTATCTAACCGTGATTATGGGCGTTTGTGGACTTGTGTTTGCGTATGCGCAAGTGTGCCTGTTTGTTTGTGTGTGCGTGTGTGCCTGTATGTGTGTGTGTGTGTGTGTGTGTTTGTGTGTGAGTGTTCATGTGCTTGTGTACGCCTGGGTCTATACGTATGCATGCGTACGTGTTTTGTGAATATGTGCGTATGTTCGCGTGTGTGTATGTGTATGTGTATGTGTATGTAATTCTGGGCTTGTTCGTGTGCATGCGTGTTTGAGTGTGTGTGTGTGTGTGTGTGTGTGTGTGTGTGTGTATGCATATAGCTGTGAAAATGCGTATGCAGCGTAAGTCGTGGCTAGCGTATGTCTGCGTGTATATGCATGTGTGTATGTGAGTGTGTGCATGTCAGCGCGTGTACCTGCACGTGCGTATATGTGCATATGTGAGTGTGTATGTACGTGGGTATGTGTTTGTGTAATCTTGGGCTATGTATATATCTATGTATGTACATGTGCGTGTGTCCACGTGTGTGCGTATGTTCATCTGGATTTATACCTGTGTACGTGAATGTGTGAGTTTGGGCCTGTACGTGTATACGTGTGTGTGTGTTTATATGTTAGTGTGTGTGTGTGCATCTGCGTTTATGCCTGTGTATGTGAATGTATGTCTGTCCTTGTTTGTCCCCTCTATGTTTAGCCCCTTGTGGGCAATAAAGAAATAAGAAACGTTAGCACGCCGGACGAAGTGCTTAGCGGTATTTCGCCCGTCGTTACGTTCTGAGTTCAAATTCCGCTGAGGTCGACTTTGCCTTTCATCCTTTCGAGGGGTCGATGAAATAAATGCCAGTTACGCACTGAGGTCGATGAAATTGATTATCACCCTCCCCCAAATTTCAGGCCTTGTGCCTATAGTAGATAAGAATACTATAAAACTATATATATACATACACAAAGTATTAATATAGATACACACCTACAAGCACATTGACATATACGAAGCGAAGCGAAGCCAAGAAGGTGGAGATGAAGGGAAGCCCGTATTAATATAAAACAAGTCGGTAACGAGGAATATCCGA
>NC_069005.1:27973741-27974938 GCF_001194135.2 Octopus bimaculoides | reverse complement strand
TCTGTCCGCCCGTCTGTCCGTCCGTTTGTTTGTCTATCTATCTATCTATCTATCTATCTATCTATCTATCTATCTATCTATCTATCTATCTATCTGCCTGTCTGTTTCTCTGTATGTCTATGTGTCCATCTTTCTGTCTGTCTGTCTGTCTATCTATCTATCTTTCTATGTGTGTGTGTTTATACAAATGTATTTATTTACCTGTGTATACACATCTACACTTCTATGTATACACACTCACATACACACACGTATATATATATATATATATATACATATATATATCTGTGTACATACCTGCATAGACTTATATGTGTGGGTACGTGTCCCTACGTTTATATATGTGTGTGTGTGTGCGTGTGTGTGGGTATACTTTTATACACGTAATGAACAAGATGTTAACCTTTTTTTAATATCTCATAAACTCCATTTGATCGCTTTCATGAGCATCTGCATTTATGAATATCATAAATTTGTATATAACACAATACACATATATATATGTGTGTGTGTGTATATATATATATATATATATACAGAAAAGAAAATCACTTATAACGCCTACACCATCGCACACACCACCGCACGAGCCTTCACACACACACACACATATTCACGTACGTTCAAATACATATACATGTATACATATTTATCGGTTTTCTTTCTAAAACGTATTTAAGAGTGTCTTTGTCTTTGAGTTTGCATAATACACAGACACACACACACACACACACACAGACACACACACAGACACACACACACACACACACACACACACATACACACACACATACACACACACACACGTATGCATATGTATGCATGAGCCATTTGCAAATGTTCGAAAATGAGCATGTGTATATGTGTGTATGTCTAATTATATATTTAATTTATATTCAGTCAATCTATGTTCGTTATCTAAGTTCATACATACATACATACATACATGCATACATACATACATACATACATACATACTCCTTATGCAGGGCTTTGACCACCTCCTGTACCTACACCTTAGCACCATCATAGCACCTGATGTGGTTTTTTAAACCAGCCAATGTTTTGAAAAGTCACCCACATAAATTGCACCTCTGATTTGGACCACTAAAAGCTGCAGATAAGTTGTGGTCTTTGTGGATGTTAACATGTCTTTTGAGGCCTCCGTTGGATTTGCAAACTTTCTGGCATATATAT
>NC_069005.1:27970796-27972699 GCF_001194135.2 Octopus bimaculoides | reverse complement strand
AAAATTGAATAGTGTTCAGTCAACGGTCAATCATAATAATGGCCGATCATAACAATGACTTGCCGGAAGTTAGAAATTCTTATTTCAGGAGAGCTAAGAAAGGGGGAGATAACAAACGGTGATCGGGAACGAGGGGCTGTGTGTGGGAGGTAGAATGCCGGTGATCTTGACGTATGTAGTGTGAAAATGGGGAAGGGAGAAAGGGATCAATTCTATAATTATAAGCATAATTATAATTAGGGTTCAGCAAATTGCTTCAACACATAATGAAATTTAGAAATAGCAGTTAAAATACTATTCCTCTACCAGAAGATCTGGTATGTAGTGAAGCAATTTGTTGAACCTTAATTATAATTATGCTTATAATTATAGAATTTTTGTATAAGGTTACCGATAAAGGTTATTTTAACACACCGAACTACTTGGTAAAATTATTATTAATTAATTAATTAATTAATTAATTAATTTTACCCTTTATCTTTAGTGAATATATATATATATATATAGGGTATCCACAAAGTTATGCTACTCCAGACTGATGACGAGCAAAGACTCAGAAACATGTCTCTAGATGCAGGCTTAGCTGGGTGGAGGTTCTTGTCTCCCCCTTGTAAACATAAGGACACAGAAAATGTGTCAAGGCCGACAGGAAGCGGTGCAGCTTCCTAGGTCTAACCAACAGTAGTATTAATCCCTTCAGGGGACTGTCGCATTAAGTGGACAACATACAACTACTTAAAACAATTTTATTTAATTATAATGTTAATAAATGATATTTTCAAAATGATTTCCGCCATTTCCTGTGCATAACTTGATGCGCCTTGCAAAATTCAGGTGAACCCGATTAAATAAGTCTACATTGCCATCAATTTCAGCACACTGACTGGTAATGCGTTCACTCATGTGGTTTAAATCTGTAATCTTTATTGAGTAAACTTTCTCTTTCAACATAGCTCAGAAAAAGGAGTCAAGGGGAGAAATGTCTGGACGAAATGCTTAGCGGTATTTCGCCCGTCGCTATGCTCTGAGTTCAAATTCCGTCGCGGTCGACTTGGCTTTTTATCGTTTCGGGGTCGATATATTAAATACCAGTTGTATACTGGAGCCGATCTAATCGACTGACCCCACTCCTCCAAAATTTCGGACCTTGTACCTAGAGTCGAAAAGAATATTTCAAAGGCAGCGCGATGGCAGAATTATTAGTATTTCGCCCGTTGCTACGTTCTGAGTTCAAATTCCGCCGAGGTCGACTTTACCTTTCATCATTTCGGGGTCGATAAATTAAGTACAAGTTGAGTACTGGGGTCGATATAATCTCCCCTTCCCCAAATTTCAGGCCTTGTGCCTATAATAGAAAGGAACATTAGTTTAATATTTCCAGGTAAGAAGTGGAATGAATAAGAACAGTTAGCAGAGCATAATCCCAGTATAATCTTTCAAGCATTTTTGGGGGAAAAAAAACTTGGTGGGAAAAAAAACTTATTTATTTATCTAATTACTTATTCATCTTATTTTACTCCCTACACAGTTTCTCCTCCTTTATCCCCTTTTCCCTCTTTAAACCCACTTCCACCCTCTTTACCTAACCTCTTCCTCTTTGCTTGAAGGCAGGTTCTCTCTAGAGATACCTGAAAACTGCTTTATATAAGGCAAACATTTCATTTTAACATTTAGCTTTTTGAAATGGTTGACTGAAGAAGGTATGTAGAAGAATGATATTACATAAATATTAGAAACATGTGTATTAGATGTATCGGAATATCAAAATTTGGTTTTGCATTTATTCTGGTGTATGCACACGCACTCACACACACAAACACACACACAGAAACAGACGCATATATATATATATATATATATATATATATATATATATATATATATATATATATATATATATATA
>NC_069005.1:27968272-27969782 GCF_001194135.2 Octopus bimaculoides | reverse complement strand
CATCACCGCCACGACCGGCAGCATAATTCTCATCACCACCACCACCACCATCACAATCATCTTCATCATAACCCCCCTCCCGCCATATCATCTTTTCCTCCTCCTCCTCCTTCTTCAACGCTTGTCTACAAACGTGGATGTGTGTCATCTCTTGTCTCTTCAGCTTTCTCTGCGACTCACTCAACCAATCGTCGGTGAACTGTCATCCAGCCTCCTCATCACTGTTCTATCTGACCTCTGGCGCGTTGAACGAGTTTCGATCGTGAAACTGCGGCCAAGCTGGGGCACCACCTTGAAAACTTTTTAGTCGAATGAATCAACCCCAATACTTATTGTTTTCGTTTTTTTTTTACCTCGGTATTTATTCTCTCGGTATATTTCGGAGAGTGTAAACACACCAACACCGGTTGTCAAAGCGGTGGTGGGGGAAAGACACAGGCACAAAGATACACACACACGCACACACACATATAAATCACAAACACGCACACACACATACACACTTCACAAACACATACACACACACAGACACGCAGACGCGCACACACACAAATCACAAAAACACGCATGCGCTTACACACACACATCAATCTCAAACACACACACACGGACACACACGCACACATACACATAAATCACAAGCACACACACGGACACACACTAATCACAATCACACACACACAAACACACACAGACACACAGACACATGCACGCACACACAAACACACACACACACACACATGCACACACACACACACCCCCGCGCACTCACACGGAAGCATACATGGTCTGCAGTGACAACGACACAGAGTCTGTCAAAGTCAACAAGCGGAAACAAGTCACAACCAATCAAAATATTAAAAATGTCTTGACTTTACACTTACAGTGAGTCTTTTCTTTAGCCTATGTTCCCAGTTCTTATACTTATAAAAACATCTTTAAACCACAAATATATACGTGCGTGTGTGTCTCTGATTTTAAAGTAAGTTTAAGAATAACAACGGAAGAATGACTGAGTCAGTGCGATGAATGTGTTTCGGCTGAAGATTTATTGAAGTAGAGCACGTCTTATAGTCTCGGTCAACACGTGTTTGACATTCTGCACTTTTGAAGACCTATGGAATACAAAAGCCTCCTTAGCTGAAGAACAGTAAATATATACATATATTAATAGTTATCGCCAAGTTAGCATCACAGTCCAGGAAAATTAGGACGAATGCTGCCGTTAAATAGCTAGCTGCAAGAGACCAACGCCTCTAGCTAGCTATGTGACACACAAAGCTGTGTGCATTACAGCCTTCGAACAGGGGGAGGTCAGCAACTTCCCCTTGCTGGTTCAACACCCATAGACTAGTTTTGGGGTGATTGCCCCTTATCAATGAGGAGTAGCCGAACCCAGCAAATTTGGCTTACAGCTGTTTTCAGTAGTTATTATAGGTGCATTATTGATAGGTTTACTCAACTGGTCTATTGAATTATATGTAAGAACAATTATTTTAACTTGTCTCAT
>NC_069005.1:27963011-27963646 GCF_001194135.2 Octopus bimaculoides | reverse complement strand
ATATATATATATATATATATATATACATACATGCACGCAATCATATTTATACATATCTATGTATATCCATATCTGTCTAATTGCATACATACATACATACACACACATATATATTGACATGCATATATATATTTGTATCAGTATTTACACACGCACGCGCGCACACACACGCACACACACACGCACACACACACACAGACGCACACATGCACACACGCACCATCATTCCCATTACAACATGCTGTATCTCTTACACACCATTCAGTCTTATCTCATCGGAATGTTCTTGTCTGACAATAGATTCCATACGTGAAAATTTTACGATTTCCTCTTTCCCTACCCCCCTCTCTCTCTCTCTCTCTCTCTCTTTCAATCCACGTCTTCCTTTCACAAACACAGTCACCCTTTCTCCTTCTCCCCCCTCTCTCTCTCTCTGTCACTCCCTCTTTTCTCCGGCTCTCCAATGACTAAATGAAGTTTTACATTTCTTGTATCTATTTTCGCTTCACTTTTAGCATCCATCTTGTTTTTTCCCCACTCTCTCTCTGTCTGCCTGTCTGCCTGTCTCTTCCTCCCCCCCTCTCTCTCTCTCTCTTCTATCTGCCATCCATTCGGTTTCATAATATTTCATGGAC
>NC_069005.1:27962046-27962533 GCF_001194135.2 Octopus bimaculoides | reverse complement strand
TATATATATATATATATATATATATATATGTATACACATACATATATGTGTGTGTGTTCGTGTATACATACGAAATGGATGAGAGCGGGGAATAAGTGTTATGTTAGAGACATATACGTGTGGCTTATGCCATACATATACACACAGACAGACACGTACAGTTACATATACATACAAACGCATACACATTCACACACTAACGCATGCGCGCATACACACGCACACATACGCACACACCGATAACTTCCAAATGTAAAGCTTATTTCATGGTATGAAAGGCAAATCCGAATTCAGCAACCCGTACAGACACATACACACGTACATACACACGCATGCACACGCGTATATACACGCATGCACACACTTGCAGACATGCATAGACACAAGCACACACACGCATACGCGCACACACACACGTATACATATAAAGAGAGAGAGAGAGATGGTAGATAGATAGTTATATATATATATATATATATATATATAT
>NC_069005.1:27960195-27961738 GCF_001194135.2 Octopus bimaculoides | reverse complement strand
GATAGATAGATAGATAGATAGATAGATAAAGAGAAAGATAGATAAATAGACAAGGGGAGAGAGAGAGAGAAACAGAGTGAGAGAGAAACAGAGAGAGACAGACAGAGGTGGATAGAGAAGCACATAGATAGACAGACCGATAAATTGATAGATGGTCTGATATATAGACGGGTGTAAATATAAATGTACGCATTAGAGCTAAGCTCCTGATATAAGCTAGGGATTGCGGTTTTAGTTCATCTGAGATATCTAATCATTGAGAGTGTAGTATGATTCAACTGATGCACTCTGATATAACTTCGTATTTACATGAAATAAACAACAGAAGAATGGGTCTCAAACATGCCCTCATAAAGAAAATGTAAAATATTTATTACAGTCTTCCTTGCGGAACATATACACAGTTTCGGTAACTATACAATACAGTTTACTATCCGTTGGTGAATTAATTTAGTTACATAACGTTCGGTAGTCATTAATCTCGCGGCCTGTCGTTTACCAAAGGACCAGACGCGAGTAAGGTACATAATAAAGTATATAACTATATTAAGTAGTGACAAGTGCCTTCAGTGTGCTACACAGAATAATTAAATGTTGGCATGCTCAAAGACATACAATAATGGATAACGGGCCTTGGATAGAGGCCCTAAAGCTAGAGACAAGAGCTGTGGCACACACACACACGCACGCACACACACACACACACACACACACACACACACACGTGTTCGTCTGTTAAACCACCTGACAGTATCTTGAGGAATTACATGTGCGTAACAACCAATACCTTTAAAGAGCGTTTTAACCACTATATACACTGTGTTCTACATTTGAATATATTTCTGAATATATTTTGGACATACATAATCGTGTGCGCGCGCGAGCGCGCGTGTATGTGTGTGTGTGTATGTGGTGTGGTGTGGTGTGGTGTGTGTGCGAGTGTTTGTATATATATTTACGCTAATATCGAAGAATGTGAATGAATGCTCAACACCGCATTGATGGATAAATATTCTTTATTTGTGGATTGACAAGGATACCAATGGTTTCATGCGACGTAGTCTCCATAACGGGTATCTACACATGTGACCAGTATCTAAGCATATCTGAAATAATCATCATATCTACACACGGTGACATCATACAATACAATGTACTTTCTATTATGTATGTAGTTATAATTTTGATATATATTGCACTACTAACTCCAACTACATTATATTTACGTATATGGACATCAGAATTCCAATATATTTTGTACTACAAACATTAAATCTACATTTGCTATCAGTATATGAATGTTTAATGTACTATAACGTATTAAAATTGCCACAACAGCATTAGATATGTTACTCTGTTTTGCTTTTGTTTGTGTTTTTTTTTTGTGGCTTTCCAGCTAACCTGTGGTGATGCCATTAGACGACATATTGAATAAAACTGAAATACATATTTAGTATACAACTAACTTACTAACTATAACGAACTTTCGTAAAACAAATAACGTTAACCTGTTTGCTTCGTAATCACACATACATACATACAT
>NC_069005.1:27957581-27959186 GCF_001194135.2 Octopus bimaculoides | reverse complement strand
AACGCTGTATGAGAAATATACTTAAGAGTATTTAAAATGGAGATTCTAGAGTGTAAACGGAGCTGTTACAATACTGGGTCTTTATTTAACGCAGTGATCTGGCAGAAACGTTAGCACACCGGGCGAAATGCTTAGTGGTATTTCGTCTGTCTTCACGTTCTGAGTTCAAATTCCGCCGAGGTCAACTTTGCCTTTCATCCTTTCGAGGTCGATAAATTAGCTACCAGTTACGCACTGGGGTCGATGTAATCGACTTAATCCTTCTGTCTGTCCTTGTCTGTCCCCTCTATGTTTAGCCCCTTCTGGGCAATAAAGAAATAAGAAAAGTTAGTACGCCGGACAAAGTGCTTAAAGGATATTTCGCCTGTCGCTCCGTTCTGTGTTCAAATTCCGCCCAGGTCGATTTTGCCTTTCATCCTTTCGGGGTCGATAAATTAAGTACCAACTACATACTGGGATCGATCTAATCAACTTAATCCCTTTGTCTGTCCTTGTTTGTTTCCTCTATGTTTAGCCCCTTGTGGGCAATAAAGAAATAAGAAACGTTAGCACGTCGGGCGAAATGCTTAGCGGTATTTCGTGTCTTTACGATTTAAGTTCAAATTCCGCCGAGGTAGACTTTGCCTTTCATCCTTTCGGGGTCGATAAATTAAGTACCAGTTGCGTACTGGGGTCGATCTAATCGACTGGCCCCCTCCCCCAAAATTTTGGGCCTTTATTCTAGTTGGAGTAGGCGAGATCTTAAGTGCTATGCAATGCCCTGCAGGTCGGTGGCTGGTATTGATTTGAGTTTGTGTATTATGTACGTGTATATGTATGTATGTATACTCAGAGAAAGAACGAGTGAGCAAGGAGTGATTGATAGAAAACAACTGAGTCAGAAGTCAAGAGCAAGTGAGAAAGAGACAGAAAGAAAGAGAGAGAGAGAGAGAGAGAGAGAGAGAGAGAGAGAGAGAGAGAGAGAGAGAGAGATGTAGAGAGAGTAATATATTTATGTGTAGAAATTAGTCAAACAGTCCGGGAGGATAAAGATTATGGCTGTACAAATGATAAAGAAGCGCAAAGAGTGTAACAAGAAGCCTCACATTCTGTAGTAACATCTAAGGTAAGTGTTAGACTGACTCTGTCACACACACACATATCCGTTCATAGTTGTCTCTGTCTCTCACCCTCACTCAGTCTCTCTCCTCTCACTCCCTGTCTGTGAAGATGGATGTGCGTATGTATGTATATATGTTGTGTGTGTGTGTGTGTGTGTGTGTGTGTATGCTTGCGTTTGCATTTGAGTGTGCGTCGTTGAAGCACTTGGGAAAGCACAAAATGTTAGTGTACTTATTGAAAGAAGGTAGTGTTCTAATTTACCAGTGCACGCTCATGCATGCATGCATGCACAAATAGGCGCACATAAAGCTACATTGTTACACACACACACACACACAACCATATATATACACATATATGTGTACGTCTGTGCGTGTATATTTATGCTTATACGTGTGTGCATACGAATGCACATACACATATACATGTACATAAACATGCACGTGTGTTTGTATATATATATATATATATATATAGATAGATAGGTATATATATATATATATA
>NC_069005.1:27949098-27951719 GCF_001194135.2 Octopus bimaculoides | reverse complement strand
GAGAGAGAGAGAGAGAGTGAGAAAGAGAGAGAGAGAGAGAGAGAGACAGACAGACAGACAGATGGGGCGAGAGAGAGGAAACACAACACATACATGCAATATGTATGTATATATATATGCGTGTATATATATATATATGTATAAATATATATATGTATATATATATGTGTGTGTGTATATATATATATGTATGTATATATACATATATGTATACATGTATGTAAACATGTATATATATATATGTATATACACACATATATATCCATATATATTCATATATATATATATATATATATACACACACACACACATATATATATACACATACACACACACACACACGCACACACACACACACACACATATATATATATATATATATATATAATACATATATACATATAGTAGGAAATATATCTAGTATATATTTATATGTATATATATATATATATATGTGTGTGTGTGTGTGTGTGTAAATGTATATATGTACATTTACATGTTTATATGTGTGCGTGTGTGTGTGTGTGTGTGTGTGTGTGTGTGTGTATGTGTAGGAATCGTTCGCAGTACGGAGTAGCAATGAGTTCCTGAAAAACCTGTCGTGACGCAATGTCAGGTGTCACGAATCGTCATCCCACTGATATTTGCGGATTATAAAGTGGTAATCTATTTCAACAGACATTTTTTTCTTACTAAACAAAGCAAAATAGATAAGTACATAAATAAATAAATAAATAAATAAATAGGTAACACGATCACTTTAACAATACGTAGTACAATATATAGGCCCCTCCATAAAGAAAACATTTGAAGAAAAATACCGGTGGAAACAAATAAAAATCGTAATAACACAATACGTTCTTATCACAAAAGATGTTGTCTACTGTGCGAGGGTTGGAGTCGTCGGTAGTGGCGGAATTATAGTTATTGAGACGGTGAGGAAACTGTCTCTCACCATGAAGTTTATCCTCGTTAACATCTATTTATTTATAACGCATCATTTCTTTATCCAGCTGAGTAAACCTCTTCTTGAAAACCTCTTGTAAACCTCTTCTTGTAAACCTCTTCTTGTATTTGTAATGTTTTTTATTACATTCAAGCTTAGGGTTTTTTTATCAAAATCTTGCAGACCATCTTTAGTAATATTCTAATTAATATTTTTTCTCTCTCAATTTTAATGGAGTTAGTGGAATTTCAAAGTCTTACAGAGTTTTTCTGTTCCGCTTACAGATTGTATTTGTGATGTGCGAATCAGTTGGTTGATTTCTTTCTCTGAAAATCTAAGCTGATCCAGAGTAACAGTTAGACATTTACTTACAAAATGAAGTGATCCGATTATTATTCTCATTTAAGAAATTGATTAACCTGAAGCTAAGACACTCGCCTAAGGTACCACACGGCTAGATCGAACTTGGAACCATCAGTCTATGAAGGAGAGAAACTTTTAAACACAGTGTGATGCCTATGTGTAAGAACATAACGAAATCTAGACTTCGTAGTTCGACTTGCTAAAAGTAGTAGCCAATAGCCCTGAAAAAACTTCCTTTTAAGCACGAAGAAATTGGAAAATTTTGCTCTAGAAATGCAAAAAAAGAACAAAAAGTGTGGTAGTCACAACTGGAATGTCTTTTATCAGTGATCTCCTGATTACAGTGGATCTGGAGCTAGTCAGTGAGAATAACTAAACTATATATAGAAAAATAAAGAAAAATAAACACCGGGGACGATTCATTCGACTAAAAATTCTTCAAGGCGGTGCCCCAGCTTGGCCGCAGTTTAGTGACTAAAGCAAGTAAAAGATAAAAGATAAAAACATAAAAGGTGTACATAATATACATCAACTTTATTTTCTCCAAATTGCAGTTATCTGATCTGACTTAAATTATCTCCCTTTCTTATTATTGTTTGTAGATTTTAAGCAGGAAGTATTTTTGCACAAAATGCATGGATGATCCCAATTAATCGTAAGGAATTTTTTTTTTTTTTTACCTATTAATTGCATGGATGATCTCAGTTAAATAAACAGTCATTTTGTTATTGCTTTCTTTTCCTCTTCAACTCGCTGTATCATACATTTGTGAGAATCTAACGTATGTTTATTTAGTAAGCAAGATGTTCTAGTGAAACGTTTCCCTTCAGCCATATTGTCGATATATAATGATACTGTGATTGGTAGACCAAAGATAAACTGTGCCAGCCAAAATGGATAACGAAATGTAAAGGCTGTTCTGTGATTAAAGAATCCCAAAGAAACACAGCAGACAATTTAGACCGATAACAGATTACTGCAGCAGCTGCTGTTGCTGTTGTTGTTGTTGTTGTTCTTTAGCTTCCAGTCATCCTTCATCGAACAGGCCTTTGATTCAGAGATATTTCAGTCGAAACCATCTCTTCTCTTATTTTTTTCCAGGCATTGTGCATCTAAGAGTACTGTATCGAATATGCTTTCTTCCGATATTTATCAAGAATGATCTGGGAAGGTTTAGCGGCGATTTTTTGCAGGTCAGCCGATTAACTGACACAAGCGATGTCTTATAATAACGGTGAAAGTTATGAAACATTGCACTCTCTATCTATCTATCTATCTATCTATCTATCTATCTATCTATCTATCTATCTAT
>NC_069005.1:27947924-27948807 GCF_001194135.2 Octopus bimaculoides | reverse complement strand
CGTAGATGTTCTCTTCTTGTTTCTATCTATCTATCTATCTATCTATTTATCTATCTATCTATTTATCTTTTAAAATATTTTCGTTGTTATTCTTTATTTACACGTTTCAATCCGATTTTATTGTACTCACATGTACTGTCCCCAATCTTTTTATATGAACCTTCAGTGCTTCATAAAGAAAAGACTCATTATTTTAATTATTGAGTGAGAGTGCATGCCATCGAACGTACATTGGGGTACAAATGTACGAAGCCCAAATATACGAAACCCAATATACCCGTCTGAAAAGGGTACACCAGATACATACATCACAACAGTACGTCTGCGATATGGTGATCTCATATCAAGATAAACAGTGCATGACCTTGCAAGTGGAGATCAGTTAGAATTTTTTCAGGTTGAGTAGCTCAAAAGTTCTCTGAATAAAGGTTGTTTAAGGATGATAAACAAAACAGCTATGTTTCCAGGGGTTAATTATTCAACCCCCAAAACAATTCCTCTCAACACATGGCTATGATGCCCCCCCTCCAATACTTCTGCTCGCGATCAGGGATGCACATATCGTCAGCCACCAAGGGACATGCTCAACTGGTTAAGGTCAAGCAACTGACTAGCGAATCTGTGGTATTGAGCAGAATATTTGCTGTAGCCCATCTTTTATACCAAGATAAAACATGTACATGATAACACTTCCAATCAGTTAAGATCAGAAGCCATGAGAGGCTTGATACTGTATTAGGGTATATTATTATTATTATTATTATTATTATTATTATTATTATTATTATTATTGGTTGTCGCTGTTGTTGCTATGTCTGTCTTTACTAAAATCTAATTAAAATCGTAGACAACATGTTCATTATACAAAAACACTGACGTCACA
>NC_069005.1:27946739-27947574 GCF_001194135.2 Octopus bimaculoides | reverse complement strand
CCGACCTTCGTATCTCACGGAGCAGATTAACTTCATCTTTTATCTTTCCTAGATGACCATGTTTATAACAAAAAAAAAAAGAGGAAAAACAGAAGGAAAAAAAAGGGAAGCTGCACGTATAACACATAACTTAGAAGCAGCGCTACAGATGTACCTACACACACGAGATTGAGACATAGCCGACCTCACGCACTTCTCATGAGGAATTCCGGAAGGAGCTTCGTGAGACCACTACTGAGACGCTTCCGAAAAAAGAAAAGTCGTTGGAAAACAGATTATAGCAGAAGGAACTGTATTCCGAAAATAAAAAAAATAAAAAATTTCAAGCTTGGACACAATGCCTCCCAAACTGCTGCCAATATCAAGAGAGCATAGGGAAAAGGGTCCACAAGGGATCGCACAATACCAAGGTGGTTTCAGAAATTCAGTAGTGGTGATGAGAGCCTTAAAGATGAAGAAGACGGTCATGCAGATGTACACGGCTCATACTTTGACTAATCAAAACATTTCTATTGTTAATTTTTCCAGAATAAAATTGTTTCTGAAATCGGTCATTATTTTCAGAACAACATAATATATATATATAGATTATCATCATTACTTTCACCTCGAGAGCTGTGGCCATGCTGTCGCACCACCATTAGCTTTAGAACACTTTCACAAAATTTTCTATGATATGTGGCATTTGATGAGCGAAGGAATTTCATGTTGCTGCCCTCGTCTGCGTTTCGTGTCGCGAGGTAGGTTCATCGGGAATTCGCGACAGGAGGCGATCCAGTTTTGTCTTGAAGTCACACACACACACACACACACACACACACACACACACACACAA
>NC_069005.1:27941789-27943061 GCF_001194135.2 Octopus bimaculoides | reverse complement strand
TATATATATATATATGTACACATGTTTATATATAGATAGATAGATATAGATATAAAATTAGTGTAGATTTATGCACAAAGTTTATCGTTTAAATTCATATAAGCATGTCTAAATATGCAACTATGCATGAGAATACATACATATAGCAAAAATTACAAATCCGCACATTTACATACATACATACATACATACATACATACATACATACATACATACATACATACTTACATACACGCGTAATTTTACTAGCACTCATTTAGTTCTCTGTTAGGTCGAATTTTTAATCCCCAATCAGGATAAAGTACCTAAGAAGCAGATGAGTCTAGTAGAAAAAAAAAGCATTGGGCAGATATTAATAGAAGGAATAGTGTAGACACTTATAGTTGTAAAGAAAGCATGTATATGAGATGCTACACACATTTACAGGATGTACATATATCTTTACAGCTGTTTCAGATATTCAGTAAATCGTTGATGTTATAATATATTTTGCGTTGTGAGGCAATATTACTCAAAAGCGTAAAAGCAACAGCATGTAAAATCGATTGAAATCGCAGAATTTCAATTCATTTTAAGTGTTATTACATGGAACATAGCTCTTTCTCTAACGCTAAGCGTATCTCCACTTTAATACGATACGTTTAATACTTTAATAGGATATCTGTAATACGATATATTTTTGGTCACAAAACCAAAATTATATCGTATAATATCTCATGATCAATCATTAAGACTGCAAGTCTGTACCATGGAGGTCGGGTAGCATGTAATTTGTTCAGCAGAGTATCACTCGGATATTAAACGGGAATAATGATTTTCTCGTTAATACCATTAAGTGACGTACTTACTTCCTGTCGCCATAAGTGTTTCAAAACATTTACTTTTTGCGACAGATCGATCTGTTCCATTCACCTCGGATAAATCGAAGTTAAATTTTAAATTTTACTTCCATCTGCTACGTTAAAACAAGATAACTTAGTTAGAATTACCAAGATTTGAACGGAATTATAAGCATTAGTCTTAAAATTTGCATTCAGAAATATATATATAGGCGGAGGAGTGGCTGTGTGGTAAGTAGCCTAACAGAGAACTAAATGAGTGCTAGTAAAATTACGCGTGTATGTAAGTATGTATGTATGTATGTATGTATGTATGTATGTATGTATGTATGTATGTATGTAAATGTGCGGATTTGTAATTTTTGCTATATGTATGTATTCTCATGCATAGTTGCATATTTAGACATGCTTATATGAATTTAAACGATAAACT
>NC_069005.1:27937392-27940375 GCF_001194135.2 Octopus bimaculoides | reverse complement strand
ATATATATATATATATATATATACACAGACTTATACAAGTCTAATCTGGTATCGAACTCAGTCGGCTGGGCAGAGTAGATAGATACATGTTCATTACATCGAAGATGATAATCTACTCTGAATCAAACGTTTACCTGGGCTGTTCGCGACTGTGGAGATAAGAGAAAAGAATCTGGAGATTATATTAGAGTTTCTTTAAAGTTACGTCTGTCAGGCCAGGTAGGACAAGATGTGAGGAAGTTCGTAGTGATATTCTTAGACGCGCATCGTATTGTAGCTATAAGTAAACTAACCCTTAAGATTGAATACCACACGGTCGTTGATATTTATTTAGCTATGGTTGGAGAAAAAGATCTTTTGTTCGGCTTGAAGTCCAAAGGTCAGTATATTCCTTACTATAGTTCAGGTGTATCTAATGGATTGTCTCTTAATTTACGCTATTGTGTTTCTTAGAATAGATTTTTATGCTAATTAGCTGGGCCTTGGAATCCAGGGATTAAATTTATATTTGAATAAAGATAAGGTATATTGTAAATATTTCAAAACTCAAAAGAGTTGAAGGTTGCTCTAATAATGGTTTACTTTAGTAATTATAGTAATTCGGTCACTAACAGTGAAAATCCCCCAACCCACCCCCAAAGAGAGAAAAACGAAAAAAGGTGAGAGTTAAGAGAAACAAATTAGAAAGAAATATATGTAGATGTACAAATACAAAAAAATAAGAAAAGCTCTAAAATCATATATGTGTTTATGTATGTATTTAAGTATGTATGTATGTATGTATGTATGTATGTATGTATGTATGTATGTATGTGGGTGTGTGTGTTTGTTAGCTATTAGTAGTAGCGTTTTTAACGAATGGTAATTAGTACGGCCAACATAAATTGGATGTGTTGTTCAGATTCGCCTTAAACTGCTGTTAACATTTAACGATTCTATCTCATGTTGACGACACGTGCTAATTAAATGCTGACTAAATCGTCTGGCGAGATGATCATCTGCACTAACGCATCACAGGATTTCACCGTTTTTGCACATCATCAGCGTTAGCATGTCTCGCCCCGAATGCCAGAAAGAAAATCAGTCGAAACGATGTAGTATAATAATGGCGAAACAACCAGTGATGTTGCGTAAAGCTGACGGGCTGCAAATGAATTAGTTATTAGCGGCAGTAGCAGTGTTCGTAACAAATGATAAATTCGCAGATCTAACCTAAATCGAATGTGTTTGTTTACATCACCATTCAACTACTGTCGCAGTCTGATGGCTGAAACAAGTGAAAGATAAAAGAGAAGGAAATGAATACCCGTTTAAAACATCTAACAAAGCCCATTAATATAAGGCGCGACAGCTTCCTAATTCAATGTCAGATGTCATAACTGTCGTTCCTTTAAATAGAAAAAGAAATAACAAAGAATCACGCTTAACAGGTCAAACTGGGAACTCAATGGGAAAAGCATCGACTACTCAATTTCATGGTCAATTATATGACATGTATAGCTTACAGAAGAGGTGGAAATCTGTAATCTGTGTTCAGAAGAGGCGTTGACAATTCTCAGATGTAATTAATAAGCACAATGAGTTATTAATTCGTTGCTCTTACGTATTTAATAAATTGCTAACTTACTTTGATTGAACTAATATTTATAGATATGTTATTAACGTATAAATGCTATCAACTCCCTCTCAAATTATTTGTTGTGTAATCAACTAGTCACTTATTTATTAACCAATATATCTAACTTGATATGGGTTCAATTGTAGTTGACGTAATATTATTTAGACTTGATTAGTGAGCTGTGCATTAATTTATCCTGTGCATACATCCTAAGAACTCCAGCCCGTTCTTTTGATATAAATTGTATTGATAGACAAGTAAATAGATAGATAGATACAGACACACACATACACACACACATACTGGCACTCCTAAGAAATCCTAGTGTATCTCGTAAATTCCTTTCTCTCAGTTACTGTACACGAGAGCAAATAAACGTGACCACCCGTTGACCTTTCAGGACAGTGACGTTGGTTGGTTGTTCTCGACAAAAGTACGCAATATAAAATTTTGATGCGCATTTGGTTAACGTTTTATACTTAAATTTCCGATGGCGTGCCTGGTTGGTTATTAACAGATATAGTGATAGAAAACCTCTGATCGCATATTGCTGGCTGAAGATGAAACACAGAAGTGTTACATTATTGAAGTTTTCACTCTAAGTGACCCCGATATAGCTTGCGAGTGGAGAGGGGGAAACTGATAACTAATTGGGGTTTCTGTTGGAAATTTTAAGAATGTGGAATAGACAAATTTAAGGAGAACCAATAATAATTGGTACGCTTGGCTCCATTCCTAACAGGTTAGTAGCATACATCAACAAAAGCTAAATATATCACCTAAAAATTGTTTATTTACAGAAGTCTGCACTTCTTGGAACTGCTAGCTTCCTGCAATGGTGAGTCTCGAGCTGAAGTCATGTGACTTGATTTTGGAGCACTTGATATGTGTGCACCTGGCTATGATTTCGAACGGTGTTAACAGAAATATTACAACAACAACAACAACAACAACAACAACAACAACAACAACGACAACAACAATAATAAAAAACAACAGCAGAGTGAGCAACAAAAGCAACAAAAGCAGAAACAACCATGACAAGTACAGTAATATTAGTAACAACAATAATAACCACAACAGCAAGAAGAAGAAGAAGAACAACAACAACAACAGCAGCAGCAACAACAACAACAACAACAACAACAGCCGCAGCAACAACAACAACAACAACAACAATAATAATAATAATAATAATAATAATAATGATACTACTACTACTACTACTACTACTACTACTACTACTACTACTACTACTACTACTACCATTAATAATAATAATAATAATAATAATAATGATTATAATAATAATAATAATAATCCTTTTTTGCTATTGGCAGAAGGCCTGAAAATTTAGGGGAGAGG
>NC_069005.1:27935593-27937382 GCF_001194135.2 Octopus bimaculoides | reverse complement strand
AATCCTTTTTTGCTATTGGCAGAAGGCCTGAAAATTGAGGGGAGAGGGGGGGCTAGTCGATTACATCGACCCCAGTGCTTAACTGGTACTTATTTCATCAACCCAGAAAGGATGAAACGAAAAGTCAACCTCGGCGGAATTTGTACTTAGAGCATAAAACATTGAAACAACAGGAGTGCGTATAATTTTTGACTCTCCTTCGTATGCATGTATATATATATATATATATATATATATATATACCATTAAACCTTGGGAGAGGCATTATGCCGGTAATATATATATATATGAATAATGCCTTTTCCTATAGATTGCATAAGTGGAATTCATTTTCTCAAATAAAGTGCACTTCATGTTCGAGGCTCCGATGAAGCTATAGGATGTTATTCAGGCATTAAATTATAAGTGTATTGCATCTTATGGCAGAAACAGCCGTAAGCTCATGGATTTCATAACATAACCGTGTTTTCCTTCGTCATTTCATTTTCTCTCTCTCTCTTTCTCGCACACACGCACATAAACACACACACGCACACACGCACACACACATATTGAAATACATCCATGCATACATACAATATATATATCGGCCAGAAACGAAAGAGATTCCCAAATAATCAATGTATTTCGACAAGTATTACTGACTGACGATTATTTGTTATTTGATCTCACTTTAAACGATTATTCTGCATTATTTTATATTATGCATGATTAGGCAGTCTCTATATCCCGCTTGTTTCCTTTATTTTTCCGTTACTTTCCGCTACATTCCGCAACTTTCCGCTGCTCTTTGCTGTACTGCTCTTTCTTCTTATGCCAAACAATTACGACATCGTAAAATGTATCTATAAAACAACAAGCAAACGCATAAAGCGTTCTGTGCGAAAAAGAAACCCTTTGACAAGTCATATGCTGCTGTATACAGCCATATTATGTTGGCAAGTAATCTTTACTCTAGAGTACAGTTACTGAATGTCTCTCGTTCAGAGATTTTGAAATAATAATTATAGATATATATATATATATATATATATATATATATAACAGAAAATTAAGTGAATTTGGAATGTGCGATAGCTGTGCATAGAGCCCAGAAAATAGTGTAAATACACACAACACACAGTTAAACCCAGCAACACATGATTCCTTAAAATACCCCATTTTAGCGAGAGGATAACTTCAGCCATAAGGAGAGAAGGGCTAGACATACAACTAGCCCACTCTGGACCCTCTCTGAGAAGACACCGCGCAAAGAAACGAGCAAGGGACAGTAATCAATGCACACTAGCAAACTGCCCCATCCGTGACACAGATATGTGCCAACAGTTAAATGTTGTGTATAGAATACAATGTAACAAATACAACAAGTTCTATATTGGTAGCACAACAAGACCGTTACATATTCGCATCAAAGAACATCTGAACACGAGAGCCTCCTCCTTCAGAAAACATCTAGACAGATGCCGGAACACCAACAAAAGCATAACAGTCACAATTGAGGACAATGAAAGAAATTTGGGTAATCTAAGAATTAAGGAAGCTATACTCATACACAGACTAGGGCCCCAAATTAACAATAGGCGGAGGTTGGCATCAATATATTATTTAACTAAATCTGGATGCGTGAAAGTTCATTTTTGATAACATGCTTATGTATTATTTATAAATTAAAAAAAACAGAAAGAAAAAAAGAAGGAAACTGCACGTATAATACATAACTTACAAGCAGCGCTACGGATGTGCCAGCACACACGAGATTGAGACATGGTCGTCATTACGCACTTCTCAT
>NC_069005.1:27933293-27934050 GCF_001194135.2 Octopus bimaculoides | reverse complement strand
ATATATATATATATGTATATATATATATATATATATATATAGATAGATAGATATGTAGCTGTGTGGTAAGTAGCTTGCATCCAATCAAGTGGTTCTGCGATCAGTTCCACTGCGTGGTACCTTGTGGCGCCTGTGTTTTTTCCCCATCGACCATCGCTTGACAACCGATGTTGGTATGTTTACGTCGCCGTAACTTAGCGATTCGGCAAAAGAGAGACCGATAGAATAAGTACTAGGCTTACAAAGAATAAGTCCTGGGGTCGATTTGCTCAACTAAAGGCGGTGCTCCAGCATGGCCACAGTCAAATGACTGAAACAAGTAAAGAGAAGGAAAGAAAAGTAATTATACGTAGACAAAAACATACACAGC
The DNA here is from genome assembly GCF_001194135.2 of Octopus bimaculoides. NCBI lineage: Eukaryota > Metazoa > Mollusca > Cephalopoda > Octopoda > Octopodidae > Octopus > Octopus bimaculoides. The sequence goes on along the minus strand of NC_069005.1, from coordinate 27,933,680 downwards.
CACATACACGCTTTCATGAATATACATACATTCACACATACATACATTTATATATATATATATATATATACATGTATGTGTGCCTCTGTGTGTGTGTGTGTGTGTGTGTATCGATTAATCGATTGATAAATAGATATAGATATGCATATATAGATACAGCTATATACATATAAAATATATAACTGCACACTACATACATACAAACGCACACACGCACGAACACACGCAAACATATGCGGCGAGAGAAACTGAGGATGAGAGGGAGGGAGAGGGTGGTAAATGTATCAAGCGGGGAGTAGAGGCTGATAGTGAGATGCAGTGAAGAGTGAGAGGGGAGAGAGAGAGAGAGAGAGAGAGAGAGAGAGAGAGAGAGAGAGAGAGAGAGAG
>NC_069005.1:27930142-27930895 GCF_001194135.2 Octopus bimaculoides | reverse complement strand
TAGGGTGCGAATATATATTTGAACATGCATGTACCAATGTATGTATTTACATATGCCCGTGTATCTATCTATCTATCTATCTATCTATCTATCTATCTATCTATCTATCTCTCTCTATATATATACACATATACACATATACATATACACACACACGCATACCCACATATATGTAGATACAATATATATTATATAAACTATGAATGTAAGTGCGTATGTATATATCTATTGTGTGTATGTATGTGTACACGGTTATTGCTTCTCATTCGATTTCTATTCCCTATATGGTCACGGTTTATTAACTCTTGTGTAGTCGTGGCTGAGTTTACTTTGGCGTTGTATAATCCCGTGTTCGATCCACTGCACGGCGCCTTCTCCAAGTACCTTATTTTATTAACAGTTTTGTTTTCTTTTTTTTTTTGTCCTAGCATCGGGTCGGCCGGCGTTCGCAGGTTCGATCCTGTATCCTAACGTCTTGGAGAAATGTCTCTTGCTACGGCCTCGAAACATCATTGCCATTAAGGTTTCGATTGGGGTGATGAGTGAAGTGTCTTGTTTAAGAGTGTCTCTTTTACCAAATCTTCGTGCCGACTCGAAGCCCTAGGGAAAAAAAAAACGATTGGACCGATAGAAACCGGGCGCGTAGCTAGAGTGCATGCGCTGCTCGGGGAAACCCTTGAATTTACCGCCTCTCTTCCTGGTATCCCAGTCTCTACTATCATAGAACAGACCTAAAAGTGGCACCGGTGCTTA
>NC_069005.1:27928735-27929529 GCF_001194135.2 Octopus bimaculoides | reverse complement strand
GTATGCACAGTCGAGTGTGTGTGTGTGTGTGTGTGCGTGTGTGTCTATGCGACTCCATGGTTGCGTTAGAGCAAGATGGGGCCGACCAAAGCCTTGTGAATGGATTTGGTAGACGGAAACTGAAAGAAGCCCCTCGTGTATATGTATATATATATATGTATGTGTGTGTATACGTTTGTGTGTCTGTGTTTGCCCCTCCCCACAACATCGCTTGACAACCGATGCTTGTTTGTTACGTCCCCGTAATCTTGCGGTTCGGCCAAACAGACCGATAGAATAAGTACTAGGCTTACAAAGAATAAGTCCTGGGGTCGATCGATTTGCTCGACTGAAGGCGGTGCTCCAGCATGGACACAGTCAAATGACTGACACAAGTAAAAGAGTAAAAGAGTAAAAGAGTATATATATATATATATATAACAGCCCATGGAATTTGTCTCTGTGTCTGTCAACCGCATTCAATATTTTGGCCCTCCTGGGGCACGCTCCTTGTTCGCGTCATACTCACAATATCCATCATTACGGGCGAACACGTAAATATACGCGTACATATATTTGGCAGCTGTTTCGTTCGTTCTCTCCGTTTCAATAAAAAGACACACGCACCACACACACACACACATATGCACATTTTTCTGTCTATAGGTGGTTTTTTCAACCAAATATTTACATGCTATTTCTTGTAGTTCCATGTACTTCGAGATCCAGATCCACTACTGCAAAGGAGATACGTACACATACATGTGTGTGTTTGTGAACACGTTTGTGAACACGTTTGTGAATGTATATATATA
>NC_069005.1:27925481-27928368 GCF_001194135.2 Octopus bimaculoides | reverse complement strand
TGTGTGTGTGTGTGTGTGTGTGTGTGTGTGTGTGTGTGTGTGTGTGTGTGTGTCTGTACGTACATGTGGGGAAAGTATGTGTAGGGAAATTAAGTTCCCCTTGAATCCAAGTAAAAGCCGGTCTCAGAAAATGACAGTTTTGTATGCATGTATGTATATACGTATATGTATGCATGTATGTATATACGTATATGTATGTATGCATGCGTGTATTTATGCAGGTATGTGTGTACATATTGTATGTGCGTTATGGCTACGTATACAACGATATGCATATGCCCATCCGTATATATACGTACGTGTATATTTGCATGTATGCATGTATGTGCAGGCGAACGATCCCTGTCTCAATGCGTATGCATGTATGTATGCTGACATGCATATGCGTGTGCGTGTTTGTGTATGCATCTATGTATGTTTGTGAATGATTGTGTGTGTCTATGTGTATCGATGAGTATAGTTCTACAGGTGTATAATCACGTATTCTGCATTTTGCATTAGCACTTGTAGATATGTACGCATGTACATGCGTGTATATGTATATATACATATGCGTATATGTGTATATATTCTTATGTATGTACACTCCTTGTATCCACGCATTCCTATGGGTAAGTTTATTCGTTTAGCTCGATCCCCTAGGCTCGCTACTCTCAACACTGTCAGTCTATCTATCTATCTATCTATCTATCTATCTATCTATCTATCTATCTATCTATCTATTTGTCTACCTGTCTATCTATCTATCTATCTATCTATCTATCTATCTATCTATCTATCTATCTATCTATCTATCTATCTATCTATCTATCTATCCATCCATCCACTAATCCCGTCTACTTACCTCCATCCTGTTCTCTCAATCTGCCACCAAATTTCCCACTGTGACAGTCTCAACGTTTTCCCTTACGTCTTGCTGTCATCTTCGCCTGTTTAATACATTTAACGCTATGTGTATTTCTCCATATGCGTATCTGTCCATCTTTCCATCTTTCGCTCTGTCTGTCTTTCTCCTTTCTTTATGGAACCACACACACACATACATACATACATACACACACACTTACATACATATCATTCATGCTTAACTTTCTTTAATCTATAAGCACTCCCTCGGGTATCTCTCCCATTCGCTTATCTTTTTTCTCTCTCGCTCGTTCAGCCTATCAATTTCTGGGCCTATTTATCTCACCCCATCACGCTCACACACATATACAAAACACGTAAGCAAACACACACATAATCACACACACACACACACACACACACACACACACACACACACACACACACACACACACACACACACACACACACAAAGACACAAAGAGGCAAACATATACAGACATGCACAAGCCCATACGCACAAAGGCACAGACATATATATACACACACACATATACCCAAACACACACGGAGGCATAGGAACGTAGAGCGGCAATGCACGCTCACAAACGCAAACAGATAAACACACACACACACACAGATACACACACATACACACACACAGAGGCAAACATATAGAGACATGCACAAGCACATACACACACAATCACAGACATATATATACACACACATATACCCAAAACACACACGGGAGCATAGGAAAGCAGAGCTGCAAAGCACGCACACCGATATACACACATACACACACGCAGATACCCACACATACGCACACACACACACATACACACATGCACACACGCAGGTGCTCTGTGCAGCAGTATGTACCGACATGGATTTCTGTAATGCATCGCAGATGATGTAGTAATTGCAAGAGACGATTCAGTCGTGGCTATGATCATATACATTCCAGCCATGACAAACCATCCTTGTTTTCTTTTGCCATGTGTATGTAGGACGACTTTGAACCTAGGTGTTCCCTAATTGATTAATTCATACAAACACACAAACAAACGAACACACACACATTCACACACGCACATACACGCACACATTGACGAAATCGTGATGATTCCTGATCGATAGCTGATGAGGGGTGGACACCTCTACGGCCTTTGCGTGATTTTTCGTATTTTCCGTTTGCTTTTTACCGTCTTATAGTGCAACACACACGCACACACATACACAGACACACACACGCACACACATATAGGCGCAGGCGTGACTGTGTGATAAGAAGCTTGTTTATCAACCACATGGTTCCGAGTTCAGACCCACTGCGTGACACCTTGGTCAAGTGTCTTCTACTATAGCCTCGGGCCAACCAAAGCATTGTGAGTGGATTTGGTAGACGGAAACTGAAAGAAGCCCGTCGTATATATGTATGTGTGTGTGCGTGTATCTGTATTTGTTCCTCCGCCATCACTTGAGAACCGGTGTTGCTGTGTTTACGTCCCTGAAACTTAACGGTTCGGCAAACGAGACAGATAGAATAAGTACTAGGCATATAAAGAATAAGTCCTGGGGTCGATTTCCTCGACTAAAGGCGATGCTCCAGCATGTCCTCAGTCAAATGACTGAAACAAGTAAAAGAATAAAAGAATATATATATATATATATACATACAAACAAACACACATACATATATGTATACATATATATTTACACGCAGACACACACACACACACACACAGACTGGTAGACAGAGAGAGCGTGACGCGCATATATACGAATGTAGTTATGGGAATATAATGACCGTTTCTTCTGATAAGACCCTATGTCGGAGATGCTCGAGGCCTCCCCCACTTCACGACCCTCCCAAGAATATTGGGGATCGGGAGAGGAAATTGATGGATGGACGGATGAAATGTAATTATGCACTTCGTTCTCGTACAGTCCGCCTTGATTGAATATCTTCTCATTTTTGCGATATTAAATCTACTTGTCAGGTTGTTGGTTGTCCATGATGAACTCGAGAATAACT
>NC_069005.1:27924223-27925362 GCF_001194135.2 Octopus bimaculoides | reverse complement strand
GCCATGAGATCGAAACATTTGTTGCATGAATAGAAATGTCATCATTGCCTATTCATATATATATATATATATATATATATATATATGTATTATCTTTTACTTTTATCAGTCATTAGACTGCGGCCATGCTGGGGCACCGCCTTGAAGAATTTTAGTCGAACGGATTGATCCCAGTACTCATTTTTGTAAAGCCTGGTACTTATTCTATCGGTGCTCTGTGCTGAATTGCTAAGTTTCGTAAACAAGCCAACACTTGTTGTCAAGAGGTGGTGGAGGACAAATGAAAGTACAAAGATATACACACTCATACACACACACAAACACGCACACACACACATACGACGGCTTCTTTCAGTTTCCGTCTACAAAATCCATTTACAAGGCTTTGGTCAGCCTAACTCTAGAGTAGAAGATACTTGCCCAAGGTGCCATGCTGAGATACTGGATTGAAACCTGCACCAATTGTTGGAAAGTGGACATCTTAATGAAAAGGTCACACTAGTTCTTCTTAATATACGCTCAAACACACATACAAACACATACATACATTCATACGTACATAAACACATACATACATACGTAAATACTCCTACATTCACATACGCTATAACAGACAAGCACGGCTCAAACACATACATACACGCTACATGTACATACATATACACACATACACATACTTACACAGATATATATATATATATATATATATATACGCACACATATATTCATGCACACACAAACACTCATACATACATGCACACACATATTTACATACATACATAGTCATACACACACACACGTAGACTCATACATACATACATTTATATATAGACTCACATAAACGGAAATACACGCACATGTATACACATGCATAGGCACAAACATATACCAATACAACAGCAGCAACAACAACAGCAACAACAACAACAACAACAACATCGGCTGCAATCTGCATCAATAGACTCAGAGATCATTGCACAGAGCTGCTGTGGACACACATTAATTAACTTTGATCTTCTCAGCTATTAATTAAGGCGTTTAGAAACAATAACAATACCAGCCCTTAGGTGGTTTGACACTACTACTGCCACTACTACTACTACTACTACTACTACTACTACTACTACTACTACTACTAC
>NC_069005.1:27921769-27923601 GCF_001194135.2 Octopus bimaculoides | reverse complement strand
ATCATCATCACCAGCACCAGCGTCGTCGTCATGATGATGATGATGATGATGATGATCATCATCATCATCATCGTTGTCATGGTTGTAGCCGTGGTCGCGGTCATCTTCGCAATTTATCAGCAGCAAGGACAATGATAACATGAAAACCAACAAAAACAAAAGCTATAACATGAAAATAAATAAATAAATAAACACAAAAAACAAACAAACGTAAACAATGGTATGATTGCCAGGCAATGTCACAACCGGTAAGCTTCGTGCAATCTGCTAGAAATAGCAGTCAAAACAAGAAAAACAGAAAACAAGACAAAACATCTTCAAATCTCGAAGTACTCAGATTGGACATAAATGTAAGGACTAGATCCTTGGTCCTCTGTCGGTTACGACGATCAGGGTTCCAGCTGATCCGGTCAAGGGAACAGTTTGCTAGGGCAAATTAACGTGCAAGTGGCTAAGTACTCCACAGGCACATGTGCCCTTTATGTAGTTCGCACGGAGATTCAACGTGACGCACACGGTGTGACAAGGCTGGCCCCTTTGAATTACAGGTACAACTCATTTTTGTCAGGTGAGTGGATTTGGAGCAATGTGAAATAAAGTGTCTTTGCTCAAGGACACAAATGGTACCTAATTTATGGTACAAATGGTACTTAATTTATCGACCCCGGTGGGAGGAAAGGCAAAGTCGACCTCGGCGGAATTTCAACTCAGAGCGTAAAGACGGACGAAATACCGCTAAGCATTTCGTCCGGCGAGCTAACGATTCTGCCAGCTCACCGCCTTAGCAACAACAACAATAATATTAACGATTACAACAACAACAATAACAACACAAAGACAACAACAAGAATTGCGACATCATCACCGATAAGAAGAAGAAGAAGAAGAAGAAGAAGAAGAAGAAGAAGAAGAAGAAGAAGAAGAAGAAGAAGAAGAAGAAGAAGAAGAAGAAGAAGAAGAAGAAGAAGAAGAAGAAGAAGAAGAAGAACAACAACAACAACAACAACAACAACCAGATTTATGCTTTGTTACATAAGCACAAAGCAACATAATTTTTGGCGGGTGTGGCGGGAGTGAGCTTGAGCGAGATCAATAATATCGACCGCCGGATATGATTGATATCGATTTTTGAAAGAATTCTTTTGAAAAATAAAACGTTTTGAAATCTTTCACTGAAATTGGAAAGCAGAAGATAAAGGGAGTAAATTCAAGAGCACAAAAGGGACCTCTGAACAGCATTCTACTTGATTCGAACCGTCCATTGACCTGGTGCTCCACCGATTCTAACAATCCACTAATTACTCACGTGATTCTAATCAATCACCTTTCAATAGTAGTAAAAGATTCATTGAACTGAAATACAATGCTACGCAATGTTGTTGTTGTTGTTTGGATCCAGTTCATTCTTGATTGAGCCGGACTATGATCAAAAGCTTTCTAACCGTGGCCACTACGTCTTTTCATTTGGGCGTGAGACCCAGGCCGAAATTGCTGGTCTCGTGCTAGAATTTGAAATCAGTATTAAAAAGCAAGACCAAAGCGGTGGGTAAGCAGAATCGTTATCGATGATGATGATGATGATGAGGATGATGAGGATGATGATGATGATGATGATGATGATGAAGATGATGATTTTGGCGGAGATGGTGGAGATGGCGGTGATGAATGTGATGATGATGATGGTGATGATGATTATAGTACTACTACTACTACAACTACCACCACCACCACTACTACTACTACTACTACTACTAGTACTACTACTACTACTACTACTACTAGTCTTTGTCACCACGAACACCACCAGCAACTTTAGCACAAGCATCAGCATC
>NC_069005.1:27919062-27920935 GCF_001194135.2 Octopus bimaculoides | reverse complement strand
TATATATATATATATATATATATATATATATATATATATGTATATATGTATATATATATTGTATATATATATATATATATACATATTTATATATGTATGTATGTGTTATATATTATATATATTACATTATATTTATTATGTAAGGGCTGTGATTACAACACACATACGCCTCACATCATATATTCGCATCCTCTCCATTGTCACATTCTCTCTCTCTCCCTCTTCTCTCTCCTCTGTCTATCTCTCTCTCTCTCTATCTATCTATCTATTTATCTGTCTATCTATCTCTCCCTCATTATCTCTGTTCCATACTATCATTCATACGCTCTTACCCCTCCCCTTCTCCTTGTCATCCCATCTAACTTCCCCTCTTCCTCACACTCTCTTTTACTTTCTGTCTCTTACATATTATCTCCCTCTCTTATTTATCACCATTTTACGTTCCCCACCCCCTTTTTTTCACTCCCTCTCTCTTTAACCCTCTCTTTTCCTCACACTCCCCCTGTCACTCAACCGCACTCACTATCTTTGATTTATTTATTTTTTACATGCTTGAAATGTACACGCTTTATATCATTCATCATCCAGGGTATCGAACCCGGAGTTACCCATCGGAAGAATTACAGCGACATTGCTAATACTTTACGATCATTGACGCTTAGTATTACTTAATGCGGTTAGCCGTAACCTAGAATATACCTGAGAGCTACTGCCGTACCCACCTCTGTGTATGTGTGTCTGTGTGGTGTGTGTGTATGTGTTTGTGTGTGTGTTTGCAGGTGTATGTGCGTGTGTGTGTAGTTAGATAGATATAAGTACAGGTAGATATTAACTTTTACAAGGAAAAGTTCGACAGTGACGTCGGAGTTTCAGCTTGCTCAGATCCGCCAGACTGCGATAATCTTTGGTTGCTTTTGGCAGGTTCCTTTTGATAGGTTGAGCCACGCGAATGACGATCAGATGTGGTATTCATTAAAATGGAGTGCAATTGTATAGGAAATGAAGATGGGTGGGAATTGGAGGGTCATATGTCTGTAGGGTACAGGTTGATAAAAACCTATATGGTGAGAGATTTATTTCGGTTTGATATAGGAAGTTTGTTACTTTTCTAGTCTCAATAAAGCAAGAAGTAAAAATTTCAACAGATGCGTCACATTCAGGTCACAATATTCTTTGTATATAAGGCTGGTTTTTGTGATAATTTAATGTTCATAAGAAAGCATTTGGATATAATACATTTAGCCATTCAGCATAGGAAAGTTGAACATGAATCTGGTGTTGGTGACATTAGCTTTCTAGTACGAAATTTAAAAATCGGTATTTTAGGAAGATCTCTATGCGTTTATAGATATTTATTATGGTTTTCTAATCTGTTTCTAGTATGGCTATTTATATTTTATGAATGTAGACAAACTTGCATACCGATACTTAAACCAAAGGCATATGTGTCTATAAAGAAATATAGATGTATAAAAATGTATAAAATAGATAGAGATATATATGTCTAGCTACACAGATGTACAAACATCTATGCTTATACACACATGCATATTTACACATGTACACATATACATCTATGTGGTTGGAATTTACAAAAGAAAAAAAAAAACAAAAGACGAAGACAGGTGTGTAAACAACAAACAGGTGTATGAGATGGACGCTCGGGAAGGTGAGAAAGTCTTTTACGTTTCGAGCCTCCGCTCTTCAACAGAAAGGATCACGAGAAAATAAACAGAGAGGGAATAAAAAAAAAGCTTTAGGGGCTAGCGGTCGATGTGTACGCATAAATATACGAATCCTCGCCCTGCTTCCGACACAACTGTTTCTCCGCCGTTCTGCCAAGACCACGCATAATTACCACCATATCGCTCCA
>NC_069005.1:27917039-27918523 GCF_001194135.2 Octopus bimaculoides | reverse complement strand
ATATATATATATATATACATATATATATATACGACGGGCTTCTTTCAGTTTCCGTCTACCAAATCCACTCACAAGGCACTGGTCGGCCCGAGGCGATAGTAGAAGACACTTGCCCAAGTTGGCAAGCAGTGGGACTGAACCCGGGACTATGTGGTTGGTAAGCAAGCTGCTTATCACACAGCCACTCCATATATAATACGTATGTGTGTGCGTGCTAGCTTGTCACCGAAACGTGTGCATAAGTACATACGTACTCTTGTGTTTGTCAACGTCTCCGGTTTGCTTTTAGGCGCATTTATATAACCATGCGCCTAACTATAGTTATACTGTGTGTGTATGTACAATTGTATGTACGTCATCACGATTGCAAATGTGTACAATGCTCGGAAGAAACGCATGACATCCCTCGCTGGCAGTTGTATCTGTAGCTCATTAATTATCAGTCACTGGCAGTAATTAGACAAATAACTGTAATTACGAGTAATTTTTCACCATGAATTATACATTTCTGGGAATCACTAGGCGATTCTAGGATTTACGTTTTGGCTCCGCTTCAACTACTGAGTGCCAATTATGAAACATGTATACAGTTGTCTCCCTTAATTCACAGCGTATAATCTAATGCTTGTCATCGACCATCCATTCATTCATCTTCTCCGCCCACTATTCCTGGGGTGGTAGTGGTTGTAGTATCCTCAGGTACCCCTCCTCTGCAGGGTCCTAACAGAAGCAAACGTCATTAGAATCTCCGGCTACATTTTATAAGCATCACCAACTAAGACTATGGCTATTATTCGACCGTTTTCCTCCTTGGTCTGTTCCTTGATTTTGGTCTCATGCAGTTGGCTCGGCTTGGAGAATCCGGTTTGCGCTTCTTTCTTGCGACATGTGGTATATACACCCATTACCCCTTTTTAATCCTCGATCTCATTGTCCGTTTGCATCTGACGTCTCGAGTTCGAAACGTCGTAGATAAAGTCAGTACTGGCTATAATTTTTATAGAATATCTCCAGAGATAACCGTAACTAATGATGGGAAGTGCACTGCTAACACAGTAAGAACATGGTATTGACTTATAACGTCGTCTAATATATTTTATAGCATAAAACTATATATATATAGTTGCTTTAAAACTATATATATATAGTTGCTTTACAAAATACCGACTCCCTACAGGTCATTAATATCCAATACTTCGTGAGAGGCTAAATTTCGTGCGGTATTTACATATACATCTTGTGTTTTTAAACGCAACACGTCCATCTCTCTGAACGTATACCGCACTGAAGTTTTCCTACCACGATGTATTACCTATATTCGGTACTATAGATAAATTGCTATTTCGCATTTAATGGATTTACATACATACATAAATGCACACACGAACACACACGCATGCGCACACACATATACATACATACACATATACACATGTATATATATATATATATATATATATATATATATATATATATATATATAT
>NC_069005.1:27914679-27915869 GCF_001194135.2 Octopus bimaculoides | reverse complement strand
TGTGTGTGTGTGTGTGTGTGTGTGTGTGTGTGTGTGTGTGTGTGTGTGTGTGTGTGTGTGTCTGTGCGTAGAAAGTGACTACATACTTTCGTAGATTACAAGTTTATTCGTAAACAAACATATTGTTGCGGGGGACTTCGAAGTCACAGTCTAAAAAAGTCTTGTTTAAGAATTGAATGCGTATGTGTGTATGAGTCAGGTCACGTGAGAGATCTCTTATGAGTGACTCTGGTAACATGGAATCCAGTACGACCTATTGCGTGGTCGGATCGTCGCCGGCTAAACCGGCACATCCACTAAGCTTGTTTGGTGAGGAGGGTGACTAGAATTCCAGCAGGACTAAAAACCATGTCCCCAAAACACCCTACAAATGTCATGCAAATGTTTGGCTCTTAACTTCTTACACATTAAGCGGAGACCTGTCTGTATCTGGGTCATGACTTCACAATACCTCTCTGTTGCTATGTACAGTGCCACTGTCTGTATTGCATCCCTTCTAAATAGTTAAGGTGCCACAGAGCGAAGGCACCTTGGAGGTTGTAATCAGTTTAGTGGGAGATACTAATTGGTGCTAATTGTGCCTTCTGAAATTAGACATCTATTGTTCTTAGTCCAGATCCTGTTGGAACCCTTCTCAACTGTTTCTGCTATTTCCTAAGTGCACTGCTTCGCTTTCAACCGCAACCTGAGAGCCATGAGATGAGTTCATAGGCAGATTTGGCCTAAAATCCACTCGAAAACATCTCCATGACACGGACTTTGATTTCGAAGCTAGATAGCTAAATTGTTATACTTTTTCAGTCTTGTAGATGTTGGCTTCCGCCATTTTTCTTCTTTCATCCTGCACACTGAGATGAATCAGAATCACTTGTTTTTGATGAGAGTGAGATGTATTGCAATGTAAGATCTGTCTGTGTGTCCATCTGTCTGTATTTATGTATGTTTGAATAAATAAATATGGACACACCTGCATACTAAAGTGTGTGTTTATTTGCATACGTGAGTGTATGACCATATACGTGAGCGTGTAAGCATGCGTATGTGTGTGGATAATATGCGTTGGTGAGTGTCGGCCAATATGTTCGAACGCATGCGTGTGATTCTGCGGATTGAAAAGAACCAGAGTTATTGAAATCGGCAACGTTTGAAGAGAAACGTATATATATATATATATATATATATATATATAT
>NC_069005.1:27911294-27913313 GCF_001194135.2 Octopus bimaculoides | reverse complement strand
TATATATATACATACATATATATATACATATATATATATATACATATATGTAGGTTGAATTAGTGAGGTAAGGCAGAAAATTAGGCAAGACAAGAATATTTACTCGTAATTTCATTGTATTTAATTTGAATGTAGCTACGTAACGTATGGTATAGATAGTAAAAAAATTGTCTTTGACAGCTATGTCTGGGATATGCTAACTATTGGACCATTGTATCAAGCGAAGATATCCCAGAAACACTTATCAGAGATCATTTTTTACTTTTTCAGCCATTCGTTAGGTAGCCAAATTCAGATTGAGTACAATGAAAATTAAATGCCCTTGTCCTAGAAGATGACTTACTAGCACTGACCATGGATTTCGTACAGGGAAAATTCTTCCTTACACCGTTCTTGCTGCTCTACAGCAGGTTACTGAAACAGTTACTATTAAGAACGTGTGTACCTCATTGTTGTGACGGCCTTCGATAAAGTTGGCTATGGGAATAATGTACAGTAATGTAGGTGGTCTCGGCAACGTTGTGAAAATAGAAGTGTGGGTGCTTCATTTGTAAGTGGCAGAAATCAGATGGTTGTAGCCAGTGGTGCTATCTTGAAGAAAATAACGATATGTTTGTAAACACGCTACCACAATGTACCTCGAAATCTGCATGCTAGCTTTTCTGGAAGTCTGATAGCTTTCGTCAAACTGCGTCGGGTATAGGAGTGAGGTAGAGTACTCTTTAGCGAGCCTCAAAATTTGGTTACGTGTCGCGGCTTCCAACGCATTTCTGTACTAAATATATGTGTGTTTGTGTGCATGTCTGTGTCGTGCTTTGTGCTGTGTGCGTGTGCTGTATGTATGTGTGTTGTGTGTGTGTCTGTGTATGTGTGTATGTGTGTGTGTGATTTGTTTTATAAAGGCCGGTTGCTAGAAAGCTGAACGTGAGAAAGTTAAATGTCAAATGATCAAACAGATCAGAATGCAGAAAGCATGAAACATCGAATTCGTAGAATCACCGAATTTTTGGAAAATTTTAGAGAAAATAATTTTAGGGGAAAACGAGCATTAAAAAAAAAATTGTATATTAGCAATTTTAGAAAAGAGTTTATTTGAAAACCATTTTATATCATTCCCCCTTTTTTTTTCTCAGTATGCTACATGAGAATAATTATTGTTGGGGAAAATATGACGCAAACATGTTTTCAATTTAAAAACAAAATTTATTTGAGGAACGCCAATGAGAAAAAAATCTGTCCTAAAATATATATATTTGCATTTTTTAAACAGATTATTTGAGAAATATAGAACATATTGGCTTTATTTAATTATTCTATCTCGAATGAACTAAGGTGAGCGAGATAAGGTGGATATATTTAATTCAAAGTTTCTGCTTATGTCTTCGAGATTGCATCGGTGTAAAACATTTTCATTATATTTTCTGTTCTGTTTTTTTTTCCTCTCCCGTTGCTTACCGTGTCTCACTTTCTGCATTCTGACGTATTATAATGATTTCTAATCTTTGCACAAAGCCAGAAGTTTTAAGGAATAGGTAAATCGTTTACACCCACCCCAGTGTAAAACTGGTAGTTGTTATATCGTTCTCAAACGAATAAAAGACAAAACTGACCACGGTCGGGTTTGAACGCAGAACATAACGTCTGACGAAATGGCGTTAAGCATTTTAGGTGGCATGCTAACGACTCCACCAATCGGCGCCATCTACTCGCGGAGTATTTTATAACTTATTTCTTTTATTATACGACGTCAGATTAAAGCATCCATCTTTACGATCTGAGGTCAAATACCACCAAAGAAGTGTTTTGCTCAAGAACACAACGCATTAAATACACCAACATCAGTAGTCAAGCGATGGTGGAGGGGACAATTTCCGTCCACCAAAGCCTCTCACAAGGCTTTGCTCGGCCTGAAGCAATAGTAGAAGACACTAGCCCAAGGTGCCATGCAGTGGGGCTGAACCCGGAACCATGTGGTTGGGAAGCAAGCTTCTTACCACAATACTCTCCTATATATATATA
>NC_069005.1:27910495-27911247 GCF_001194135.2 Octopus bimaculoides | reverse complement strand
TATATATATTGTAGTATCTACACATATATATACACACACACACATATATATATACATACATACACACACATATATATAATTATATATACATGCATGCACATATACATACACATACATATGTATGTGTGCACAGGTATTATGTTTGTATGTTGAGGTTCTTAACCGCTCGCTACCTGAAGCTTACTGTTCTCCTGTGCTATATATCTCTTGGCATATTGTTTTACTGTATCAACATCGAATTCGTATATCTACCATGTCTACCAAAGTGTGAAACAGGTTAACACAACACTTGTTTAATACAACACGTTCACCTGTCACGTCTTTGTTGCTCTGAAAGTCATGTTACGTCACGTTGGCGGTTGTTAAATGCGCAGGACTTGCTGCAAACATGCCTTTTAATTGCGTGCTTATACATATCTATCTATCTATCTATCTATCTATCTATCTAAGTATATATACACTGGCCATGCTTTCTCAGAGGTGTCACCACAAGTACACAAACAAACGCGCGCGCAGACACACACACACACACACACACACACACGACCACGTGTGCACAGAGATCAATAGGCTCAACAACTGAAATCAGTTTTGCGTGTTTTGTTTTACGCTCATAGTGAATCAACGCGAATGAATGTATACACAAGTATACGTACATGCATATATGCCTAAAACTACAGTCCCGGCTACATATACAACATGCATACATACGTACATACATACATACATACATACATACATACATACATATA
>NC_069005.1:27908787-27909119 GCF_001194135.2 Octopus bimaculoides | reverse complement strand
ACCTTGGAATAGCGTGGGCGACACAAGAGAAGAAAACCATTCATATATGAATATATGCATACATATAGGTGTATGCGAGTATATATATATGTAAATGTATATATCAACCGCTATCTATCTATCTATCTATCTATCTATCTATCTATCTATCTATCTATCTATCTATCAATTTCTGTATCTATCTAACTATTTATCTGTCTATCTGTCTATCTGTCCGTCTGTCTGCCTATCTATCTATCTATCTATCTATCTATCTATCTATCTATCTATCTATCTATCTATCTATCTATCTATCTATCTATCTACATACACACACACACGCACAAGTATAT
>NC_069005.1:27907101-27908165 GCF_001194135.2 Octopus bimaculoides | reverse complement strand
ATATATATATATATATATATATATATATATATATATATATATATACATACATATATTTGTATATATATGTGTGTGTACATATATACACTCATATATGCTGCTCATACTGGTAGTGGCAGTGATGCTACATACATACATACATACATACATACTTAGACACACACACATATATATACATATATACACACACATATATACATATATAATCATATATATGTACGCGCAGACGCTTATATGTTTATATATATATATATAAATATATGCACACACATACATAAATATACGTACACACACACCCAAGCACAAAAATATATATATATATACATTTACGTACACACTCTCCCACACATACAGACACACATATATATGTGTATGTATGCATGTATGCATGCATGTATGTATGTATGTATGTATGTATGTATGTATGTATTTATACATATATCTGCATGGTGATTATATGTAAGTGCATGTACAGAACTGAATGCACACGTATGTACATTAACATTGTGTATGTGTGTGTGTGTGTGTGTGTGTGGGTGTTTAGGTAGGTGTGTGTCATCATCTGTTGTCTGTGCCGGCGCATACAATGCGTGAGCGTTTAAATACACGATTGTACTCATCGTATGAATGTAACATTGTATTTTGTGCCTATCAATTACATAGCACTTGTGAACCTACGTATAGCTTTAAAAAACATCTTTGTCCTTGGTTGCTCTCTCTTTGTAGTTTCTTTCCTTTATTTTATTGATGACAATATAGTTTTTACACACTCTGTATACAGAATGATTATATACACATGTTGGTTTAACATACTTGTAGGTGTTTGTGTATGGTTGGATATGCGGGGGAACTCTCTCTCTTCAATACATATTTGGTAGGATATACGAATCTATACTTTCAAGAGCTTACGTATTTGCACTCACACACTCTCTCTCACACGCACACACGCATACAAACGCATGCGCACGCACACTCTCAGAGAAACACATATTCACAAACACACAGACATACACACACACACACACACACACACACACACACACACACACACACACACACACACA
>NC_069005.1:27905865-27906692 GCF_001194135.2 Octopus bimaculoides | reverse complement strand
ATATGCAGATTTAGGGAATGGAGTTGGAGAAAATCCAGGCTACATATGTTTTCCGCATATATATACATATATATATCTTTATATTGTATACACATAGAAATATAAATAAATGTGTGCATTTATAAGTTTCATGTAAGCATGTGCGCATGTACTCTTTTCCACTCTAGGCACAAGGCCCGAAATATTTGGGGGAGGGGGCCAATCGATTACATTAACCGACCCCCGAAAGGATGAAAGGTAAAGTGGACCTCGGCGCAAATTGAACTCAGAACGTAAAGACAGGCGAAATACCGCTAAGCATTTCGCCTGGCGTGCTAACGATTCTGCCAAGGCGTGTGTATGTTAGTGTCCCTGTATGTCAGTGCATGTGTTTGTATATGTGCTCGTGTGTGTATGTGTGTTTGCATCCGCATGCGCGGACGTTTTTTCTGTGTGTTTGTCTTTAGTTATTGCGTTTACAACGAATTTTGACAAAAATCCTTTCGAAACTTGAGGATGCTTCATTTCCTGCCGCCATCGGCAAAGCTGCATGTCGCCAGCTCGACAGTCACAAGTGGAACTCCTACCAGAATCAGCGATACCACCGCGCCAATAGTTTCTACAACCAAAACCACTACCACCACCCCTACTACTACTACTACTACTACTACTACTACTACTACTACAATCACCACTACTACCACCACCACTACCATCACCAGCACCACCATCATCACTACCACCAGCACTATCACCACTACTAGCACCACCACTGCAACCACCATCACTATCACCATCAATACTACTACCACCACCACCACCACCACCACCACTATCACCATCACTAT
>NC_069005.1:27903825-27904114 GCF_001194135.2 Octopus bimaculoides | reverse complement strand
ATATACACACATAAGGATGCACGCAACTTTGTGTGTGTTCAATGCAAAAGGAAATATGCATACGCCTAAATATGTTTGCATACATGCATATATATATATATGTATATATACACGCACTCACAATTCATATGTATGCATACTCACACACAGATGCATACACATATATTTGTGTATATATAAATATGCATACACACACACACACACTCACACACACACATATATGCATGCATTCACAATGTATGTGTGTGCATACACACACGCATACGCACACACGTACACGTACACACAC
>NC_069005.1:27903643-27903811 GCF_001194135.2 Octopus bimaculoides | reverse complement strand
ACACACACACACACACACACACACACACACACACACACACACACACACACACATACAATCATTAAATAACGGCCTCATATTCGATTCCAATGAATTAAATAAAACCCATCGCTGAATAATATAATGGAGTGGGATAAAGACGCTGGAGTGGCAACAACCATCTAGCAG
>NC_069005.1:27901623-27903543 GCF_001194135.2 Octopus bimaculoides | reverse complement strand
GTATATACATGCATATATATATATATATATATATGCGTACATATTTACATACTTTTGTGTGTGGAAAAATATCCATGAGGTACATCATGAGTTGTGCAAAAGACTTGCAGGCATAGATGTGAATATACACAATATACACACATGCATTTCATACACACACACACATATATATATATATATATGTACATATATATATATATATATGTACATATGTGTGTGTGTGTGGTGTGTGTGTGTGAATGTGTCTATGTGTGCATGTGTGTATATATGTATTTATGCGTGGGAGTGTGTATATAGAAATGGAATCTATAGATTACACAATGGTACTTACTCTACCTAAAGTTTCATGTTGTAACTGGTCCACCCTACAAATCGTTTTTACGCAGTTTATTTTTCAAATAAAATTCTTTGAAAACAATAACCAATCACTTCTAAATATGAATTTGAAGGCGCGCCTTTGGTATCCAATATGTAACACTAATTGTTTTTGAAAATAGCCCTAAAAATACACGTGACCCTAGTGTGCTCCCCATCTTATACTAGTCCAACTGTTTCCAACCTTTCTGCAGATCATAGTCCTCCCTAAGAATCCTAATATTCTTGTGTAACCCTAGACATTCAAAACATATTTCAGTGAAGGGAAACACCTTAGTTTTGTAATAATTTTTTAGTAATAGAAACAAGTCGATTTTGTAATAATTATAAAAATCTAAAAGTGATAAAAAAAAATTGTAAAATTTATCAAGTAACGAAATTGGAATAGTATTTTAAATTAGTTTCATTATCATGAAATTTATTTTTATGATTGTTTCCAAGGTGATAATTTGTAACAAAACAAAAAAAGAAAATTTTGAACAATCGTTTATGAACAATAAAAGCTAAATATATTTTTTCAAAGGTGACCTACTTTTTGTACAATTATTCTCTATTATCCTATTTCACAAAAACAACAGACAATTGTAGGTTCAATAAAATATCCATTTATTATCAGACATTATTTTTCTGAAATAACACTGATAACATAAACAATTCTATCCGTCGTCGTCGTCGTCGGGAGCGACAGCTTTATTTCGTGTCCGAAAATTTAGTTTCTTCTTCGCTGAACGTTTCCTTTATGGTGATGCCGTTGGCGACTCTGCAGACCAATTCTTGTGTAGGAGGGTCAATGGAATTCACTGCGTGGTAATGTTGATGGAGGATAAAGTTAATTTTGTCGAACATATCTCACTTATCGTTTGATTTCTTCCTTTTCTCTCCTTAAAAAGAAAAGGAAAGCATTACTTTTTTGAATAAAATCTCTTAGCAAAATTATATTATATTATATATTTAGTGTATTTATACATTGAGATGCTTCAGGCCGATGCAGTTTCACAAGTCCTTTAATATCAGGTTCCATGGTTGTTAGAGACAAATTGAAATCACATCTACTTACTCGTAAAATTTCTAAACGATTACGAACTTTTGAGAATAGGAAAGACATTTAATTATAAGCTGACTTAAGTGGATAAAAAGTAGAAAAAGCGATGAAATATAATTCTGCTTCCTGCCCAAACAATGGGAATTTCATTGCAATTTCGCTAGTAGTCTGTAAAGATATTGGGTCCTTGATTAAATATACTTGAAGCACTTTGATTACTCTGCCCCCATCTGAACTATGACATGGCCCTGGGTTCGTAAAACTTACATAAATTCAATCAGCAAGTTATTCGGTTGATCGATCAATTGAACCCTTGTAGTTGAAACCAATACATTCCAATTATATAATAATAACCAGCCTTCTAAATATATATGACCGTGTATAGCGATGTGTGCAAATAAGTATATATGTAAATATGTATATATATATATATAACTCTGTATATATGTTCGTATATGTATATATATATATATATGTATATATATATATATATATATATATAT
>NC_069005.1:27898746-27899908 GCF_001194135.2 Octopus bimaculoides | reverse complement strand
ATATATATATATACATAAACATATATACATGTAGATAGATATAGATATAGATAGATACATACATAGATGACTAGATATACAGATAGATAGAGAGATAGATAGATAGATAGATAGATAGATAGATAGATAGATAGATAGATAGATAGATAGATACATAGATAGATAAATAGTTAGATAGGTAGATACATAGATTGATAGGTATGTATATGCATATATTTGTATGTATATGACTATAAGTTTTTGTCTTACACACACACACACACACACACACACCCCTACATACATACATCTGTGTTTGTGTGTGTGGGTCTGTGTGTGTCTGTGTCTATGCAAATATATTGAAGAGAGTAGATATTTGAATATTCATAGACGTAGGAAGGTTACAGGATATATCATTTAAGTTTATTAACATGAAGAAATATATGCGCAAGATGGCATGCCGGACATGGTGCTTAGCGGCATTTCGCCCATTGTCACGCTCTAATTTCAATATCCAAAGTTACTACTACTACTACTACTACTACTACTACTACTACTACTACTACTACTACTACTATCTCATCGTTTTTGTTAATAAGAGAAGCACAATATTTACCGCTAGTATGTACGAAATACATTTATATGATGTATTTTTGTAATAGATGGGGATATGTGAGTAATAAACACATAACGCATACATATCTATGGATACGCATACTGTATGCAAGGCATGGACACATGCTTTATGAAGAGTGATAAATACATAATTCAGTAATTGTTTGTGCATTGTGAGAAGCAACCAGTTTCGCTCGAAGAAGTCTGGCTTGATACATGTCAGCCATATTGCAAGATAAACGACCATCTTTTGTTCTTACAAGGAGGCGCACGCACAAAACATTTATATACGCATAGAGAGATATATTGATACGTACATAGGTAGATATATATATGGTAGAATCACTGGAGAAATAGAAAGATAGATAGATAGATAGATAGATAGATAGATAGATAGAGAGAGAGAGAGAGAGTGAGAGAGAGAGAGAGAGGTAAACGAAAAGACGAAGCTATTCAAACAGATATGTAAAACAATTTATCATACCTCTTCCTTTGTGTCTACCTACTTTTAAACATGTACATATATGCATACATATCTACCTATCAACATTCATATATATATATATAT
>NC_069005.1:27893126-27895506 GCF_001194135.2 Octopus bimaculoides | reverse complement strand
TGGCTTTTAATAGCTGCAGTATTAATTGTTTCACTATCTCTATATACACATGCACATAGTGAAACTATTAAAACTGAAAGTATTGTCTCACATTACAGCACGCCCCGTATACTATTTGTGTGTATGTGTTGCCTCTGTGTGTGTATGTTTGTGTATGTGTGTGTATGTGTGTGTGTGTGTGTGTGTGTGTGTGTGTGTGTGTGTGTGTGTGGTTAAATATATATTCCTCTGTGTAAACTACTGTGTATGTTTGTGTGGTCATTCACTATGTATGACGATCTCTATATTTATTAGAAAACTATTTCCTTAGAAACCTCACATCTGCTACGCTACACAAGATTATGGATTTTTCTCCATTAACGTTCTGAGTTCGCTTCCTGCC
This sequence comes from Octopus bimaculoides, assembly GCF_001194135.2. NCBI lineage: Eukaryota > Metazoa > Mollusca > Cephalopoda > Octopoda > Octopodidae > Octopus > Octopus bimaculoides. The sequence goes on along the minus strand of NC_069005.1, from coordinate 27,895,124 downwards.
GAGGTCATCACCATCACCTTATCCTTCCAGGTTTACTAAAATAGATTGATTCGATTCGATGTTTCCTTGATTTCGTGCCAGAGAAATGACATTAAGCGTGTTTTACTTGAAATCCTACCTGATGGTATTACAAATATTTTCATAGAATTTTCCATTTAGATCGAGAAAATCAAACTTGTTACTCTTGTACTATTCAGTGTTCTGCAACTGCGCATGTGATTATTCTTATATTTATTCAAACCCCTCAAAATCTCTCTCAGCACATGGCTGTGGCACTCCTTCACTACTCCTGCTCATGATCAGAGACGTACATATTGTCAGCCACTAAGGAACATGGTCAAGCAACTGACAAGCAAATCTGTGGTATTGAGCAGAATATTTGCTATAATGATATTTCTGCTTCAGCAACTCAGCACTGGATCTGTCTGAAATGTAATGGAAAATAGATCAGTTTCGAAACATGTCACAAAAGCAGAGTTTGGAGGGGAAAATAGTGATTTCCTTTGATTTCTTGATAAAAGCACCCCTAGAAAAATGTGAAGAATTGCTAATATTTCCTTCCAGCTTTGCTTTCCTCAAGCTAGTCTCCATTTTGACAGTTAGAAGTAAACTGAACTGCTGAGCTTCCAATTCCTGTATTTATACTGTCATCTAAGTTACCAGAATGTTCTAGAAATTCTTGAAACTTTTAGAAATTTCTTGAACGTTCTCGAAATCTCTAGAAAGATCTAGAAAATTCTGCTTCAGAAACTCAGCACTGAATGCTTGAAATGTTAACGGAAAATAGGTCAGTTTCAAAATATTGATGTCCAGGTGAAAAAAGCAAAGTTTCGTTTCTATACAAGAGCAAATAGGAAACGACACTTACTGACCAAAGCAAAATAATAATAATAATAATAATAATAATAATATTAAAAGTTTTGTAGTGCTATTAAACTGGATTATGGATTAAAGCTATCAGTTAACTGAGTTAAAGCTGAATTTGAACCCTGTATGCAAAATTGATTACAAAAGGATCCGGTCCGACCATCTGACAGTTCTGCCAATCCGTTTCCCTGGATTCCTTTTTTAATTTTGAATGGATGAATGAAAATTAAACCTCAACGAGACATATTTTTTCCTTATTAAGTTTCAATTGAGACCCCTGAATACAGATCCTCCTTTCGCTTTTGACTGTATCCTGCTGCTGCGAGCCTCGAGCCATTGTAATATTTCTTTTTACACTCATGCTCCGGCTTATAGCAGTGAATCTTCACGGCTGTGACCTCTACTAATCAAAATATAAAATAAACCAATCAGAGATGGTCACTTTGAGTCAGCGACACGACACGACTCAGGTGACTCCAAGCGACCTATCGCACCCGCAATCCTACCGCCTATGACACGTTTTAAAACAAATTTGTACGGCCTGTGTGTTACTCGAAACCAGAAGCCCTAGATTACCAAAGCTTGTTGATGTGACTCATAGACACAGCTTATGCGTGTCTAAAAAAACAAAGCTTACGCATGTGATTCAGAACCACAACAGCCATACGGTTCGTAAGCCCAGGTTATTTGTGACTCATAACCACAGACTATGTATATGACTCACAAGCACATTTTCTATGTAACTCGCATCCATATCCTCTTTATAAGTCATATCAACAGCTTGTATGTAACTCAAAACCATAGACAATATTGAATCATAATCACAGCTCATTTACGAAACATGACTATGGACACTATGCGGTTGGTAACCAGAGCGAGTGTACGATTTTATACGATTGTTGATGACAGTCTCTATGTGAATAGAAAAGCAAATTTACTATGAATGATTGATTTACTCAAAGATAGAATTGGTGTGAGAGAATAAAGCCATGCTATGGCGGCGGCTCCAGGTAGTTATGAATACTTCACTTAGCGTATATCATTTCAACATGATGAGGATTAATGATATTTATATACGTAAACATATATATTTCTCACTCTCTCTCTCACTCTCTCGCTCACTATATATAT
>NC_069005.1:27891888-27893000 GCF_001194135.2 Octopus bimaculoides | reverse complement strand
ATATATATATATATATATATATATATATATAATATAATATAATATAATATAATATAAATAATATATAATTATATATAAATATATGCATATATGTACATACCTACATATATATGTATATATACATGCATATATGGGTACAGGACATCAGAAAAACGTAGACAGAATGAGAAACGAGAACAAAAAACAAAAACATAGAAAACGAACATTTTTTCGAACATCGAAAAACAAACAGAGAAATGAGACATGCAACATTAAGAACATTCCCTTCATCAGTTGTCCCCTGGTCCCCGCAACATTGCTTGACAACCGATGCTGGTGTGTTTACGTCCCCGTAACTTAGCGGTTCGGCAAATAGGACCGATAGAATAAGTACTAGGCTTACAAAGAATAAGTCCTGGGGTCGATTTGCTCGACTATAAAGGCGGTGCTCCAGCATGGCTGCAGTCAAATGACTGGAACAAGTAAAAGAGTAAAAGAGTATCTTCCTCGACACAATCAAGGAGATCTTGCGAAGTTGTAACCTGGTCCCCTTTTCGAAACGACCACACTTTACACACTTCACTTTCTTGCCCAGTTGTAAACGATGAAAGTGAACGAGAACCGGATAAGTTGGTGCGCATATGCAACAGAGTTTAAGGTCAACCTGTGCCAAGTGACGACTTTACTTTGCATATATTAACTCCATTACCAAAGCGACAGTCTCAATACTATATGTATATATATCTATGAGAATATATAACAGTTCGAAGCATGTATCGAGTGAAAAATCACCGCAGCAGTGCAGTACATTACATTGAAGTGTCAGTGAACTGTCTAAAAATGACAGAATATAGATTTTAACACCATCAAAAGAAAAACAACAACAACAACAACAACAACTGCAAACTACAAAAGACAAAGAAGAACGAAGTCAAGAGCAAAGTCCAACCGAATCAATAATAAATGTCCACAATATATTATGTATGACAGGCATTGTCGACATTTGATTGGCTACCGGCCACTTCATTCAACAGATCTGCATACACACAATCAATAAAACAAGTAATCAATGCGGCAGGGTGAGGGCAGACTGTTATATATATGTGTGTGTGTGTGTGTGTGTGTGTGTGTGT
>NC_069005.1:27889871-27891648 GCF_001194135.2 Octopus bimaculoides | reverse complement strand
TATATGTATATATATATATATTTATATATAAAATACATATACGGAATATTTAGGTGTATATATATATATACAATTATATAGAATATAATACAAATACATATAAAATATATGACATATATTATGTATATCATACAATTTTGATTGATATAGATATATTTAAAGGAGAGTTTATATTTAAAGGAAACTTTGATCTATTATTAGAGATATGATTTGATATGATATGATATGATATGCTATTGCTCCGTGTCCTCCCAAGTAGAAGTGAAATCTGAGATACTGGTAACTTGGGTTAACTAGGGGTGAAAACGGAGAGGCAGATAATCTAAATAGAGGACGTAAGACTGACACGCTCTAACAACTGAGCCATGTGCCTTCACATCTATGCTTACATATATAATAATTATATTATGTATATAATACATATTCGATAATACATATAAGATAATCGCATAATGCAAAAACGCTGTGTAGACTGCGAGACCCAATAAAATAGAAAACAATTTTTAAAGGCATCCCTGTGTGGCCAGGCACTGGTCCACTGCAGCCCAGTGGTTAGGGAGTCCGCGTCTCCTCAGAAACGCTATACTCAGAATCTTATAATCAAATAGACACCTCTATTTCGAAAAGATATTTCTCGGGGCGAATTAATGTCATTTGATACATTTAAATATCTAATTTAGTAAACATTATCGACCTCATATACTTAACGTGTAAGGCTTCAGTTTTCGCCGCTAGGCTGCAACTTCGGTTTTCAGGTGTCTTAACATCCGGCACTTTCAGAGAGCGTTCTCCACATCGCCAAAGGGCAGCCTACAGGCAAATGCACAAACTATATACGTTAAGAATATGTGGTCGATAATATTTATTACACTAGCGCTGCTTCTATTTCATATTTGAACTTAATTTAGTATTTAGTATACAAGTAATCTTCACCACGCCTAATGGTAGCCTAGAGGCAAATACAAGGAGATTTTACGTTAAGTAAATGATGTCGATAATGTTGATTGCACCAGCGTTGCTGCTATTTCATATTTGAACTTAATTTAGTATTCAGCAGACATGTCTTTTGAATGATGCATTAATAAGTTTGAAACACCAGGAAGTATCTGCACAAATTAAACGGTATAACGAGGATGGGTGGGGTTTGTTTACTTTTGAGATACATAATGGCGTGGATATATATTATTGCAATAAAGATTTGCGAAAGACGTAGGACAGACGTTGGCAAATAACTGACATTCGGGATTTTTACCATTGACATGTGTGAATTACAAGTGATGAGAGGAAACGATGGTGGGAAGTTCGATGCGATAGAGTCAATGCAGACTGGTAAGATGTTTCTAAATATGTTATTGCAAAACAAACATGTTGAGACCTTCAAATGAGATGAGTTGTCAAGGAATAAAGGAACAACTGTGATGTAGATATCGGCATAATTTTACAAAATTACGAAGATTTGATGTAAAGCATTTCTTTTGTCAGATGTTCGACAAGTATTTTTGATTGACGACATATATCCATGTGTGTGTGTGTGTGTGTGTGTGTGTGTGTGTGTGTGTGTGTGTGAGAGAGTGTATTCGGATATAAGATTTCCCAATGAGGAAATTCTTACAGGAAAAAAAAACCTCACTCCCAAGATGGCGTGTGAAAACGCCCTAGGCTGTTAAAGTTTTGATTGGTGCGTTAAGATGCGTGCGTTTCTGCGTTCATTTTGTCAGCTACTAACACAGCGTCTGTCATTCACAACCCGATATGAACAAATTCGCTCTTATATCTA
>NC_069005.1:27888591-27889202 GCF_001194135.2 Octopus bimaculoides | reverse complement strand
ATATATATATAAGGATAATCATATTAAAGGGGGTCCGTGGGGAAAGTCATTTAAATAAAAGGGTTGGGAACCACTGTGAAAAGTTTGGGAACCTCTGATCTAGAGGTATTCACCGCAATCTTAAAACACGTTCATTACAAAAGGATGACTAGTTAGTTCGCAGCACGAGAGATGCCAGTGAAATCAATGAACAGGTATTAGTGTCTCAATAAGTTTGGGCATATCTCAACAGAAAATAGCTTCAGACATGATATTCATCAACGAAAGATAGATTGGTAAATAAAACCTCTTTCCGCTGTTTCAGGTAAGGATAATGGAACTTTGAATAGATATATCTGATTTCCGCAGTAAAAGAGTTAAGGAAGAATAGACACATTGAACAATATCGTTTCTGATCTAGGGTAGTTATTATCAGCCATTATTTATTTTTTTTTTACTTACAGAACCTTTCGATTTCTGATTTATTCTGGTGAACCCCCATAGCCATTCGATGTTTTAGAAACTATTTTTATAGAAACTTCTTTCAAAATTTCTATTTTGTTTTTCACACGTTCCCTTGTATACATTAGCAACAAACATGTTGAAATATTTTAAGCGTTAAAGAAAAAAAC
>NC_069005.1:27886157-27888125 GCF_001194135.2 Octopus bimaculoides | reverse complement strand
AGAGAGAGAGAGAGAGAGAGAGAGAGAGAGAGAGAGAGAGAGAGACAGACAGACAGACAAACGAACAGAAAAAGAGACATGCATCATAAGTGAGATGCGGAATTCAAGAGAGACATGTAGAGAATGAGAGACGGAGAGTTGTATAGAGTTTGGGAGAAGGAGTTTATCTCGAGTTAGTGTGTTATAGTTAAAAAGGATGTGTTTGTATGTATATGTATGTATAAGTATATGTATGTGTATGTGTATATATACACACACATATATATACGTATGTGTGTGCGAATTAAAATATATATATATGTGTGTGTGTGTGTGTATATATATATATATATATATATACACACACACATACACACACACAGAGAAAGAGAGATGAGGGGAGTTAAAGAGAACTAGGATACACGAAAATTGTAAAATCAAAGATATGTTTGTGTGTATTTGCATGTGTCTGTATATATATATATATATATATATATATATACATATATACACACATAAATACACACACATATGGGAGAGAGAGGTGCGGGGTATTAAAGAGAGGAGAGTTACAGAGAGAATTATAAAATCAAAGAGACTCATGTGTTCGTATGTGTATGTGTGTGCGTGTGTGCGTGTGTGAGCACGCATATACATATATGTATATGAAGAGAGAGAAAAAGAGAGAGAGAGAGAGAGAGAGAGAGAAACTGAGAGGCTGAGATCTATAGATTTCAAGAGGAACCTAGTTATATCACCTTAAAGATAGGTATATGGAATTTTGGAGAGAATGAAAGGTGAAATAAAAGAAAGAAAGGGAGGAAGAAAGAAAGAAGCAAGGAAAGAAAGGAAAACAAAGAAACAAAAAAAAAGAAAGAAAGAAGAATGAAAGAAGAACTTGTGAAAGAAAAGAGAAACACAAATCAAAGAAAGAAAGAAGGAAAAGTGGAAAAGAAAGAGAGAAGAAAGACAGACAGAAATAAGGAAAGCGAAAAAGAAAGAAAGAAAGAAAGAAAGGGAGGGAGGAAGAAGGGAAGGATGAGGCGAAGGAAGAAAGACTGAATAGCAACAGAACGAAAGGAAAGAAAAAAGAAAAAAAATAATGAAAGAAAAACAAGAAACAAGGAAAGGAAGGAGAAGGGAAAAAGAAAGAGAAAAAGACAGAAAAAATAAGAAAGAAAGAAAGAAAGAAAGAAAGAAAGAGAGAAAGAGCGGTGGAAAGGGATGTAGGAAGGAAATAGTAAAAGATTGCCAGAAAGACAGGAGAGCAAAGAAAAACAGTGAACGTTGGAGAAATGAAGATACAAAAGATTTTATTTTTAATTTTTTCGATTGAACCAATTGATGATTGCATTGAAAACTGCAATTATTAGCGGTTAACGATCAGAAAAGCAGTGAATTTTGTATCTGTGGAGTTTCCATACTTTAAACCTGAAAGAGAAAGAAGCTTTACAAAATCGCTGCTGTTGCGTTTGTAGCGCGCGCGAAAATTATGGGGTTTCTTTTGGTGGCCATATAAATATATTACATCAATAGGAATACGGCGCTCTGATACGCACGCATGCGCACACAAACACACACAAACACACACACATACACACACACACTAATACACACACACACATATACTCACATATATATATATAGGAACTCATGCGCGTGAGAAGATAGCTTTTGAAATCCAGTGCTAATGAACCAAGGGGAATATTGATTTCGAATTTTGGCACAAGGCCAGCAGTTTCGGGAGAGGGACTACGGTTCATTACATCGACCCAGTATGTAACTGGTACTTAATTTTATCGATTCGGACAGGCTGAACTGCAAAGTCGACCTTGGCGGAATTTGAACTCAGAACGTAAAGACGAAGCAGGGCATAAATCGATTACATCGACCCCAGTGTTCAACTGGTGCTTATTTTATCGATCCCGAAAGGACGAAAGGCAAGGTCGAGCTCAACGGAATTTGAACCCTGACCGTAAAGTCAGACCA
>NC_069005.1:27885623-27886147 GCF_001194135.2 Octopus bimaculoides | reverse complement strand
AGACAGACGAAAAACCCTAAGCATTTCGCCCGGCGTGCTAACGTTTCTGCCAGCTCTCCGCCCTTCAGAGGGAAATATTTATTTCTTCATTGCCCACAAGGGACTAAACACAGAGGGACAAACAAGGACAGGCAAAGGGATTAAGTCGATTACATCGATCCCATTGCTTAAATGGTACTTATTTAATCGACCCCGAAAGGTAAAGTCGACCTCGGCTAAGCATTTTGCCTGGCATGTTAACGCCTCTGCTAGTTCACCGACTTAGCGTTTCTGACAAAATGCTTGGTAGCATTGGATAGAGAAAGCTGTATGTGTGTATGTGTGCTTATATAAAAGGTTATGTATATGTGGGGCGTATGTCTTTGTGTGTCTGTGTTTGTGTATTTGTGTGTGTATGGTTGCGTGTGTGTGTGTGTGTGCGTCTATTTGTGTTTATTTGGCGGTGTTGTGTATGTTTGTGCATCTGTGGTATATGTGTGTGTTTGTACGTTATTTGTGTTTGTTTCTGTGTGTGTGTGTGTGGG
>NC_069005.1:27883762-27885613 GCF_001194135.2 Octopus bimaculoides | reverse complement strand
TTTGTTTCTGTGTGTGTGTGTGTGGGAGAGAGAGAGAGAGAGAGAGAGTGTGTGTGTGTGTGTGTGTTTCTCGTGTGTGCGTATGAGTGTATGTGCGTCAGAGAGAGAGAGAGAGAGTGTGTGTGTTTCTCGTGTGTGCGTATGAGTGTGTGTGTGTGTATGTGTTTCCTTGTGTATATGTGTGTGTGGTACTTTATTACCATTACATTTGTATGGAATCCCCTACAAAAGCAAAAAGTCGCTGGCTTTTTAAGGTTACAGGCTTTTTATGAAGTTGATTTCACTTTCACTTTCACTTTGCATCAACATCATCATCGTTATCGTCGTTGTCATCATCGCCATCGTCATCCTCCTCCTCCTCATCATCATCCTCCTCATCATCATCATCATCATCGTCTTCGTCGTCATCCTAGCCATCATTATCATCATCGTCATCGTCGTTGTTGTCGTCGTCATTTCATGTCCAATTGTTCTATGCTGGCATGTGCTGAATTTTGTTAAAAGACGCAATGGCTCCAATGGCTCCAATGGCTCTGCATCTTGCTCAAGTGTCTGCTTTGGCATGGTTCCTAGGGCTAGAGGCCCTTCCTAACGGCAACCACTTTCCAATGTGCTCTACGTGCATTTTATTTTATCTTCTTTTTCGTACGATCAGGGTACTTGCGATGTTACCATGCAACTCGCAAAACTCACAGGGTGCGGCAGAAAGGTTGCCCCGATTTCAATCGTGAATTGAATGCCCTAACCACTAAGCCACGCGCCTTCAATCATACATGTGAATGTGTTTACACACACACACACACAGACACACACACACACACGTAGATATATATGATAATCATTTATTCCTTTGTCATCTTTCTTACACACGAACACACACACGCGCATACACACACACACGCATACACACACACACACGCATACACACACACACACACGAACGCGTACACACACGCATAAAAACACTCACAAGAAACCTTTTATGGCTGTCAGTTTGCAAGCCTCACATGATGGCTTTCTTTACACACATGTGTGTTTGTGTGTGTCAATTTCTGTGTGTGTATGTGCATATATATGTATGCATATATGGTGTATGTATGCACATATATATATATGTGTGTGTGTATATGTGTGTGTGTGTGTGTGTGAAAAAGAATGAGATAAAGCATCAGGGTTTAAGCATCTGTGATCTGCGAATATGAACACAAATACCGCATTAACAGGCACAAAAAACGCATTTTCGCATAAGATGCACCGCCATTTTATAAGGATATCATATAGAAATGAAATAAGTTCAGTACGCTCCACCACATACTTATTGAAAGGCATTTGAGGGGACGGATATCAGATTTTGGTTCTGTGTAGTCAAATACATCGCCGCAGTAGACAGGAGTAAAATGTGAAACCATGCGTTTATAAGCAATGGGGGAAGCTGTATCGCAACGCTATCGTCTTTCAGATCAGCTATATTCTTGGTTACACTTTGGTTAACAGAATGGCACTCTTGGATCAAAAGCGAGAAATTCTGGCTGTGATGCACACACACACACACATACGCATACACATAAACACACGCGCACACAAACACGAACGCATACGCACACACACTCACACACACACACATACATACTTTGGTCAACAGAATTGCCCTATTGGATGTAATGCACGAAATTTTGGCTGTCACACACACACACACACACACACACACACACACATACACACACACACATGCACGCACATGTACACACACACACACACACACACACGCAAACTCACACACACACATATATATATAGGCGTAGGAGTGGCTGTGTGGTAAGTAGCTTGCTTACGAACCACATGGTTCTGGGT
>NC_069005.1:27880158-27881104 GCF_001194135.2 Octopus bimaculoides | reverse complement strand
CTTCTACTTCTTCCCCTTTTTTCTTCTTCTTCTTCTAGTTCCTCTTCTTCTTCTTCTTCTTCTTCTTCTTCTTCTTCTCCTTCTTCTTAGCCCCATCAACCGAAATTCACAAACTGCTGCCATCAATTGAAACTGTTACACGTGGATATACAAACGCCCCCCCACACACACACAAAAAACGCGAACTACCCGAGTTGGTTTCAGCTTTTTTTTTTCTTTTTTTACATCTTAATTACGATCTGTCATGTCTGACCTTCACTAAACATCAGTGATGGTACACATTTGATCTTGTCACACCGGATTGTGCTCTGGGAAAGCTCTGCTCTCTAACGATTTTTAATTTGCAAAGAAGCTGATTTTTCAATGAATGGAGAAAGTGCTAATTAAATAATTAATAATTAGTTTGATTATTTAATTAAGCAGGTGTTATTTGTTTTAGCAAACTTTTGTCCTCGCACTTTTACCGAGATGAAATAGCAAATTTACTGCTTCCTTTTGTTGTTGCTGAGTTATTTGGTTTCCGTTCGTCGTCGTCATCGTCATCATCATCATCATCATCATAATCGCCGTCGTCGTCGTGTTCTTCTTCCACTTTTTCTTCTACTTCTTTTTCTTCTTGTTACTACTACTACTACTACTACTACTACTACTACTATTGTGTTATTCTCTTTCGTTCATCATCATCATCATCTTCTTCTTTATCGTCCTCTTCTCCTTTTCTTTTTCTTCTTTTTCTTCTAGTTTTGCTTTTACTTCTCCATTTCCACTTTTTTCTTTCCTTTTTTTCTTTTTTTCTTTTTCTTTTTTTCTTTTTTCCTTCCTTTTTCTTCCTTTTTTCTTTCCTTTTCTTTCTCTCTCTTATATTATCACTTTGGCTCTCTCTCTCTCTCACGCACACACACACACACACACACACACACTCTCTCTCTCTCTCTCTCTCTCTCAC
>NC_069005.1:27876723-27880148 GCF_001194135.2 Octopus bimaculoides | reverse complement strand
GCAGCATCTCTAGGCTATCACGCTTAAGGTTTATACTTGTACATATTTATCGATCTATATTTATCGAACCACGAAATTACGGTACATAAAGATACGCAAAATAAGCATGTGAGGGGGGGGGTGCTAAAAAGTTCATGGAATTAAAGGGCATCACAAAATGCCTGGCTGGAGGCCCAAACTTCCGAGTTCTTTCACAGGGCTTACAAAAACTGAAGGACAACTGCAATAGTGTGTGAATCTGAGAAATATGTTGAATAAAATCATAATTAACTGATCCTCCTGTATTTTCTTCGTAGACATGGACGTACACACATCCACCTGAAAGGCTCCAAATTCCAGTACACTGTGTATTAGAAAATGGAACCTTTCAGTTATATTACAGCAAAGAATAATCTACGTGTCTATTGAGTTCTGTAATTCATCGCTTCTGGTGGATCAACAGATTGATACATACATACATACATACATACATGTATACATACATACATGCATACATGCATACATGCATACATACATACATACATACACACATGCATACATGCGTACGTACGCAGAAACAGGCACACCAACTCACACAGTTTCGTTCATCCAGCCATAAAACTCTACCCGCTTGCTGTTATTCAAATCTATTTAAGACGTGAGTCGCCTGACTTTTTATTTTGTGTTTCTAGGCCTGTGTTATCCAACATAATTGAAATGTTTTAACCGTTTCACCGTGAAATTAAATTTCATGGTTATTCTAGTAATTATGTTAAACATCGACCAAATAATTAGAATTGGTATTTTCTGCAAGTCATGCTGACTCACGAAATTTGACTTTTCTCAACAAAAAATAGCTTCAAACAAGTGATTCCTCAACAACGTATAGAGTTGTATATAAAACTGCTCTCCATGGCTGTGGTTAGAGCGCCGGGCTCACAATCATGAAGTAGTGAGTTCGATTCCCGGACCAGGCTGTGTGTGTGTGTTGTGCTTTTGAGCAAAACGATGTTATTTCACATTGCCCCACTTCACTCATCTGTACAAATGAGTTGTAACGTCACTGGTGCTAAGCTGTATCGGCCCCTTTGTCGTTCCCTTGGCTAACATCAGTGGCGTGGAGAGCGGAGGCTGGTATGCACATATGACTGCGGGCCTTCCCTAAACAAACTTGCCCGGACTTGTGCTTCGAAGGGGAACTTTCTAGGTGTAAACCCATGGTCATTCATGACCGAAGGGGTTCTTTAAAAGTTACGGGTAATAAAACTTTGAGGAGATATATCTGATTTCCGCAGTAAAACAGTTATGGTGATATGATTCAAATGAGATACGGCTGTTGTTTCTAGCATGTCAAACAACCACCTGTGAGCGTAATGCCTAGCACTTTTATATGATTTTATATTCAGGTAAAAAAAAATGGTCCTTTCTACTATGGGCAGAAGCCCTGAAATTTTGGCGAAAGGGTTAATCAATTACATCAACTCCAGTTTGCAATTGGGACTTGTTTCATCGACTCGGAAATGATGAAAAAATCGATCTCGGACGAAATTCCACTAAGCATTTTATCCGGCGTGCAAATGATCAGCTCGCCTCCTTAATCAGCGAAAAAATGTCATGAAATAAGAATGGTTCGCGTGATGGACAGCTACCGTGAAGTACTTGTCCCTGTTTTTAGGTTGTGAGTTCAAGCCTAATCCAAGCTGGCAGTCTCTTTCAACCCTCCCTGGCCCATAAAACTATTGACTAATTGAAGCACAGGGTTTGATTTAATCAAATGTGCCCCACCCCTCAAAATTGTTTCCGCTTTTGTATCTGTTTCGGAAATAATTATGAAATCGATGTATTGACAAGGTCGTCAGAGCATCCGATAATCAACCCTTGAAGGATGAAAGGCAACATCGACCTCAGCGGAATTTGAACTCAGAACGTAGCGGCAGACGAAATACCGCTAAGCATTTCACCCGGCGTCTTAACGTTTCTGCCCGCTCGCCGCCTGTGTCTGTGTGTGTTGCAGGATGTGTGTGTGTGTATTTTATTTGTGTGTGTAAATGTATGTAGGCGTGTGTGTTTGGAATTAAAACAAACAAATGTGTGTGCATGTGTGTGGGTCTGTATGTGTTTGTGTACAAGTTTGATTATAAGAGCGCGTGTGTGCAGAAGCAAGATTATATATATATATATGTGTTTGTCTATACGTATCAGATATATGTCTGTGTGTGTGTGTCTGTGTGTGTGTGTGGTGGGGGTGGGGGTCATCAGTATGTATTGCAAGTATGAAAGGCGGGGCTCAGTAACGCTAAGAAAGCCTCGAACGAATTGAAGCGACAACGATTAAATGTTGTGATGCCAAATAAATGGTTTCGTTGGTAATTACCTCATTTTCTCTTTCTACAAGATAAATTACTTGCTAGTGTGCATGTAACTATTAGTGCACGTATGTATGCATGTGTGTGTATGTATGTATGTATGTAACTATTTGTGTATGTATGTATATATGTATGTATGTGTGTGTATGTATGTGCATAACTATGTCTGTATATGTGTGTATATATGTATGTATATACATGAACATATGTATATATATGTATATATGTACATATACATATATATATATTATATATATAATTAGAGTATATAAATATATTGTATATATAATTAGGGTATATATATATATATATATATATATATATATATATATATAATATATATATACATATATATACACACATATATATGTATATATATATATATGTATATGTGTGCATATATATACAAATATATATATATATATATATATACATATATGTATACACCCACGAACGCACACATACACACACACATATATAGGCATGTATGTATATATAGATACGTATGTAAATATGTGTGTGTGTGTGTGCATGTATGCATGTATGTATGTATGAATGTGTTTATGTATGTATTTGCATAGACTACTCCAAAACACTTACACATGAAAGAAATTGCTATTACTCTTTCTATACATAAAAACTATGAATTAACCTTTTTTTCTCCTCTCTTTCAATTCTTATACTTAAAACGTTGTGTGAAGAATTCAAACAGAAAGCATTCCATAAATTTTCTCCCCGCTGTAATTAACTTAATCGTAAGTTTAACTGAAATGTCTCTCTTGGTAATATATTTAATTAATAAACTTACAGGGTAAGTCATGCTGAAGGTTTCTAAAAGGGATGAAATATTACTTGATGTGATTAATGCTAAGTAGGTTTTCTAAGGACTTCACAATAGTGGGCGTGTGGTAAGTAGCTTGCTTACGAACCACATGGTTCCAGGTTCAGTCCCACTGCGTGGCACATTGGGCAAGTATCTTCTGCTATAGCCTCGGGCCGACCAAAGCCTTGTGAGTGGATTTGGTAGACGGAAACTGAAAGAATCCCGTCGTATATATATATATATATATATATATATAT
>NC_069005.1:27874700-27875556 GCF_001194135.2 Octopus bimaculoides | reverse complement strand
ATAATAAGAATAACAATTAAAACAAAAAATAATAATAATAACAGTAACAATAACAATAACAATATCAATAACAATGATAATAATAATAATAATAATAATAATAATAATAATAATATCATTATTATTATTATTATTATTATTATTATTATTATTATTATTATTAGTAGTAGTAGTAGTAGTAGTAGTAGTAGTAGTAGTAGTAGTAGTAGTAGTTGACACTAATAATTATTTCTTTATTAGCCACAAAGTGTTTACATTGATAGATATTGTAGACAGTACGGGGACAGATGGAATCTGGGGGTTACACGAAAGTCGTGTAAACAAGGAAGAACAATCGATTATAAGAACGAAATTCTCCAAAGGACGGCGACCTCCCAGGACTGCTCGCGGAAGCATCACAAGTCTACGGCAGTCCTGACCGCCAGGCAAAGTACCCTCCCCCACTAGAGGCGCATGCTCAGAGTAGGCCCATTCATTTGTGCCATTCTTGCGACATTCATTCACCTTTTAAGAAACTTACTGCGAGGGGAGGGAGTATTTCCCCTCTCCTCCCTCACTTTCCTTTTCAAGTGAAACTTGAAAAAGTTGATGAGGTGCTTGGCCAAAGACGAAAGTGTCTGCTGTCTTCAGCCTTGTCAATCCGGTCGACCACAAATCCTATTTCGCTATGGCTATTGTTGGCACTCCGTCGCTTACGACGTCGAGGGTTCCAGTTGATCCAATCAACGGAACAGTCTGCTCGTGAAATTAACGTGCAAGTGGTTGAGCACTCCACAGACACGTGTACCCTTAACGTAGTTCTCGGGGATATTCAGCGTGACACAGTGTGACAAGGCTGACCCTTTGAAATACAGGT
>NC_069005.1:27871089-27871618 GCF_001194135.2 Octopus bimaculoides | reverse complement strand
ATGATAATAATAATAATAATAATAATAATAATAATAATAATAATAATAATAAGATAATAATAATAATAATAATAATAATAATAATAATAATAGTAATAAAATAATAATAATAATAATAATAATAATAATAATAATAATAATAATAATAATAATAATAATAGTGAGGCATAAGGCATGACCAACACCAAGAACAACAACAAAGGCATGAATTATCACCACCACCATCACCACCACCATCACCATCACCATCACCATCACCATCACCATCACCACCACCATCACCATCCCCAACACCAACGACAAGAACAATAGTAATATTGAAAACATCATCATCACCACCCCACCACCACAACCACCATCAACAACAGGAACAATAGCAACAGAATGAAGAATTCTACGTTACTAAAAAAATTCTGCTGTTACATACGTGTATGTAGGTATAGATATATCTACGCATATATGTATGTATGTGTGTGTATGTATTTGTGCGCGTCTGAGCGTGTCTATATATGTATATATTGTGTGTATA
>NC_069005.1:27868077-27870680 GCF_001194135.2 Octopus bimaculoides | reverse complement strand
TATATATATATATATATATATATATATATATATGAAATAACACACACACACACACACGCTCACACGCACATACGCGTATGTATATTGTTCGTGTTTTTGTTATTGATTTACCTGTTTCCTTTCAAATAACCATTGTAAAGCAATTTGTAAAATGGCGTCGTTTTTAACTATGAACGAAGACGGATAAAAAGAAAGACATTTTTCTTTTCTCTATATTTTGAAACGTGTTCCGTTTTATTTTTTCTTGTTCTAGTTCATTTCCATATATTTTATATTTTTTTAAGCAATACCAGGATTACTATGAACGAAGAATCCAATATGTTGTTTGAGAAGTATTATGTGTTCAGATATATATACACGGGTTGGACAAAATAATGGAAACACATAGCATCATAGCATCATAACATTGAAATATCTATAAAACCGTCAAAAGCTTGTTTATTTTTATGTTTTTTGATTTATTATTAGAGTAGCTTGATATGTTTTGCTAAAATTGCTGTTTCTTTTCAGATATCATCAGAAAAAGGTAATTAAAATTCATTAAAATTACAGATCTATCGGACTTTCAAAGAGGTCGAATTGTTGGTGCTCCTATGGCAGGCGCTAGCGTAACGAAAACATCAGAAATGTTTGGTGCATCGAGAACTACCGTCTCGAAAGTAATGACAGCCTCTGAGGAAGTGGGAAAAACCTCCTCGTCGAAACAAAACTCTGGAAGAAAATCAAAAATTTCAGATAGGGCCCGTCGGTCTCTTATGCATATCGTTAGAAAGGATCACAAAAGTACAGCTCCCCAAATTACTACAGAGCTTAATGACCACCTCGAGAACCCAGTTTCCAAAAAAATTGTTCGCCGGGAGCTGCACAAAGCCGAATTTGACGGGAGGGCTGCAATCAGAAAACCACTACTTTCAAAAACAAACGTTGCAAAGCGTTTAAATTGGAGTAAAAGCCTACAAAATTGGTCCCTAGAGCAGTGGAAGAATGTTATTTTATCGGACAAGTCAGCCTTTACCTTATTTCCAACCACCAGCCGAGTATACGTATGGAGACAGCCAAAAGAAGCATTTGACCCAGACTGCCTTCTTCCAACTGTTAAGCCTGGAGGAGTATCCATAGATATATATACAAAATTTCGGGCCTTGTGCCTAGAGTAGAAAAGAATAGATAGTTTATACAAACCCGCGAGCTGGCAGAAACGTTAGCACGCCGGGCGAAATGCTTAGCGGTATTTCGTCTCTCTATGTTCTGAGTTCGACTTTGCCTTTCATCCTTTTGCAGTCGATAAATTATGTACCAGCTGAGTACTGGTGTCGATCTAATCGACTGGTCCCTCCAACCAAAAATTTCGGGCCCTGTACCTAGGGTAGAAAAGAACATGTTATATTCTAATTTCGAATTTTGATATCATTTTTAAAAGTGTGTTTATATATTATCGTACAGTTTTAATATAGTTTTAATATGCATTTATATCTACATATATATATATACGTATATATATATATATATATATATATATATATATATATATATATATATATATATATATATATATATATATGCGTCTACATGTACGCGTGTATATTTATATCTATATATGCGGATATGACTATGCAAACATATATACACATATATTATGTGCCTGTATGTATGTATGTATGTATGCATGTATGCATGTATGTATGTATGCATGCATGTATACTAAATACAGAAATAGCTCTAAAGACACATTGTCTACGTATAGAATATCTTCATGGACAGTTCAATAAGGTTCATCGTGACTGCTGAAATCCAAGCTCCGGATTAAAACTAATATGGCCGCTCTCAGTTTTTGCCATTCAAGAATATGTAATTCTATTTTTTATAACGGAAAGCTGTTCATACCTATTTGCTTGTCTGTATATAAACATTGGCTGAAAAGTCTCTAAATACCTTTTGTACAAAAGGCTAATGATGTAACAAGGCGTTAACACACCTGAAAATAGAATTATTGATCTTTAACCGACGCCCTATGGATAGATAAATGTAAAAAGTTTGTGTGAATAGAATAACTTTGTGGACGGGAGATAGAGATTAGCTTGATAAGCTGTCTATGCTGGGGGTTCTGATCAATCACGGAGTACCCTAATTGACTGTGTATACACAGACTTATTATTATATATTATACTAATATATAATAAATTATTACAGTATAAGTATTGAGGTTTTTAATTATCTGTTGGCCTCAAAATTTTCTATGGACTTATATATACATGCTTATCTTTGTATCTCTCTCGCCTTCTCTCTCTCTCTCTCTCCCTCTATCTAACTATCTATCTATCTATCTATCTATCTATCTATCTATCTACACACACACACACACTCACACACTCATATATATATATATATATATGGGAGAATGTACGAAAGAAAACAACAACAGACGAGGACAGGTGGTGTAAACAACAAAAGGATGTATTGGTTTGACGCTCGGGAATACAGAAAGTCTTTAACGTTTCGAGCTACGCTCTTCAACAGAAAGAATACGGAGAAAACAAGGAGAAAAACACGAAGAAAAAAAATTGAATGGTGTTTGGTCTGCGATTAATCATGGCGTCTCCCAT
>NC_069005.1:27867193-27867776 GCF_001194135.2 Octopus bimaculoides | reverse complement strand
ATCATGAACAGCGAAAGCGAAACCGGTCGATATATTAAAAATTATATTAAAAACTATGTAAAGTGTGTGTATTTTCCATTTTTAATTTCTTATATATATTACAACTCACTGCGTATATTATTATCTTCCCATAATTTACGCTAGTTTTAAGTTTCGCACTTTTCCCACTTAACAGAGACATACAAACTGATGTATGGCAGGAACCAATCTAGCCATATTAGGAAAACAATACACTTACTGTGTTTCATAAACTCCTCAACCCAGTTCTGGTCTATTTAAAACTGATCTTTCATTCCACTCACTTTTGTTTCTCTTCAAATATCAATTGTTTTCGTTATTACTAATATACACACATATATACACATGAACACATAACATCGATTTCACCTTTTATCTTGGGGTTCATGCTCCACTTTACCTTTGCTCCAAGTTATTAACGGAAGACTGCCTACCATCTCCAGCTTCCCTCTTATACAAACATGTGTGGGTGTCTGTGCGCTCTTGTATGTACGTATGTATGTATGTATGTATGTATGTATGTATATGTATGAATTTATATATATATATATATATATATATATAT
>NC_069005.1:27865346-27867093 GCF_001194135.2 Octopus bimaculoides | reverse complement strand
CTGTTGCTTTTAGCCCCAGGAGGACATCTCCTCCAGCTGGCTTATATATGTATATGCATATATATCAATGAATGTATGTATGTATGTATGCATATATATATAGATATATATATGTCTATATATACATCTGTATATATATATATATATATATATATATATATACCGATAATATAGGTATATTATATTAAATCTGGTAGTTTCCTTTGAATTTCTCCTATTGGGGCACCTGTTTTTCTTGTTATTTCGGGACCTTTTCCACCTTCTCGGTGGTGGACTCCCTTTGTGCATACTAATATTCTCATCCTACTCCATATCTCACTATCATTGAACCAGTCTATTTCCCTTGCTCATCGTTTCACCTTCTGGTTTTCGAAATATGTTTTGCATAAGCGAGTGACCCAATGAATTCCATTATCCTTGTGTGACCTAACCACGAAGGTTTTTTTTTCTTCTTCTCATGCTGTTGCTATGAATCAACTTTCTATCTTCCCAACAAATGTATCAAATTATTTAGTCTGACAGTCCTTTCATGTAATGCCAACAATTCTAAGAAAATATTTCATCTTCAATGATGGCAGTTTCATCTCAATGCCTTTTCCCCCATAAGTTCATAATTCACATTCGCACAATACATTTGTGTTCTGTATAGTTTGGAGCAACATTAATTTTTCTCTTGTTGCAATGGTTTTGCTGTTCAAGATGTCATTCATTTTTGCTAACTGTTCGGTTATTGTTGAATATTACTGCTTTATCTAGGTTTTACATATTACATGTTCATTGATTAGCTAACTAAAGTAAGTGTCTCTTCATGTCTGCAGAATGTCACCGAATTCGTTTGCATCTTTGTTAATGTCACCGTTTCTTTGTTGAGCTTATTGTTCTGTCACTATCACCTGCATTTCTGACGGTTGATTTCCTCATATATATATATATATATATATATATATATATATATAGATAGATAGATAGATAGATAGATAGATAGATAGATAGATAGATAGATAGATAGATAGATCCGCAGGCGTGGCTATGTTGTAAGAAGTATACTTCCAAACTACATGGCTCCTGTTTCAGTCTCTCTCCGTGGCATCTTGGGCAAGTACTATATCTCCCAGCCGACCAAAGCCAAGTGAGTGGATTTGGCAGCCAGGATCTTAAAGAAAACCAGCTCACCGTCTGGACACAGAATTTAATTACAATGCCATTAGTATTAATTACTATAACCCTGACAATAACTTTAATTGTAATTGTAATATAACACTAAGTGTAATTATAATTACTTTAATTAAAATTGTAATACCAATAACACTGATTACAATTGAAACCTATCTTGTACATCATTGCCACCAAAGGCTGTTGACATCTTAAATTTATGGTCACGTGCACAATCATGTGACCATCGTGAATCCAGTCCATGATGTCATCCACCCAACCTATTTGCCGTTTATCATTTCGAGATTGATAAATTAAGTACCAGTTGCGCACTGGGTCGATCTAATCGACTGGCCTCCTCTCCCGCCAAAATTTTGGGTCTTATACTTAGAGTAGAGAAGAATATGCCAAACACGGGTGAGCCGGCAGAGTCGTTAGCAAGGCGGACAAAATGCTTAGCGGTATTTCGTCCGTCTTTACTTCTGAGTTCAAATTCTGCCGAAGTCGACTTTGCCATTCATCCTTTCGAGATCGATAAATTAAGTACCAGTTACGCACTGGGGTCGATCTAATCGACTGGCCTCCCCTCCCCTAA
>NC_069005.1:27858164-27865336 GCF_001194135.2 Octopus bimaculoides | reverse complement strand
AGAATATGCCAAACACGGGTGAGCCGGCAGAGTCGTTAGCAAGGCGGACAAAATGCTTAGCGGTATTTCGTCCGTCTTTACTTCCGAGTTCAAATTCCGCCGACGTCGACTTTGCCTTTCATCCTCTGGGGATCTGTTAAATAAGTATCAATTGAACACCAGGATCGATGTTATCGAACTATCTCCTGCTTCGAAATTGCTGGCCTTCTGTCAAAATTTGAAACTGATAATTACTATACCGATAAAAGTAATTATAGTTTTAATATTTTACGCTAATTATAATTATAGCAGCAATAACACTGATTATAATTACGATATTCTTTTATTCTTTTATTTGTTTCAGTCATTTGACTGCAGCCATGCTGGAGCACCGCATTAAGGGGATTTTAGTCGAAGAGATCGACCCCAGGATTTATTCTTTGTGTACCCAATACTTATTCTATCGGTCTCTTTTGCCAAGCGATGGTAGGGGATAAACACAGACATAAAACACACACCCAGACACACACACACACACACACACATATATATACAGGGTGATTCAAAAGTCTCCATACATAGGAAAATTTTAATCTTTTTTTTTTTATAAGAAACGGTTTATAAGATCCCCTAGATACCCTGATCTGATCCCTCTTTGATTTCTATCTTGGGGGGCATTTGAAAGGCATGGTTTATCGTGGAAAGATAAAAGACATAAATCATGTGAAGGAACGCATCACCAACTCCTTTGCACACGTATCACCAGATGTGCTATTACGAGTTCACATTGAGTTGGGTAAACGTATTGCAATGTGTATTCAAAACAATGGTAACCACATAGAGACTGTTAAATAAAAAAAGAAAAACTGTTCTTATAAACTGTTTCTTATATAAAAGATCAATTGTTTCTATGTATGGCGACTTTTGAATCACTCTGTATATAAATATCAAGATTATGAGAGGTAATGGTGTCAAGAAGACCCAAAGATCTCAGGTAATGCTGAGTAAGTGCTATGTACACACTATAGTTAACCTCCAGGTTCGATAATGATACGAATGAGGAGTCCAACGTGGGTCGTGTATTAACATGTGTATATCTTTATATATATATATATATATAGGACGGGATTCTTTCTGTTTCCGTCCATCAAACCCACTTATAGGGATTTGGTCGACCCGAGGCTATAGTAGAAGATATTTTCCCATGGTACCACGCAGTGGGACTGAACCCGGAACCATGTGGTTGGGAAGCAAGCTGCTTACCATACAGTCACACCTGCTGATACTAATACTAATATAACATAAAGGATATGTATATATTAACAACAAAACACGCTATAGTTCTAATCACTCTAATTGTAATTTTAATCTAATAATAGTAATTCGAATAACAATTCAGCATAATTATAATTATAGTACCGAAGACACTAATCATAATTATAATTATAGTAACACTAATTGTAGTTTTGATCATAAATAGTTATGAACTTTGGGCGAACGTGAAATAATTAATTTTTAACGGTCTAACACGAAGGAGATAAAGCAATAAGTAATAACGTGTAAATATCAGATTTTAACCTTCGGATAGAATAAGTCAAATGCTTCGACTTTTTCTATCCGAAGAATTTTTAAGCCTAATAGCTTCACGCTACTATTTATAGCTTTATCTACTTCGAGTTAAACCGTTAAAAACGAATTATAACATTAATTGTACCTATATCACTACATGTAAATTCAATATCACACTCAGCTTTGGTTTCGTATTTTGGCACAAGGACAGCAATTTCGGAGATGGAGGAATTGTCGATTGCATCAACCCCAGTACTCAGCTGGTACTTCATTTATCGACCCCGAAAGGATGAAAGGCAAGGTTGACCTCGGCGGAATTCGAACGCTGTACGTAAAGACGCTAGGTATTTTACCCGGCTTGCCAACGCTTCTGCCAGATGGCCGCCTTAATACTACTAGCAAATTTGGGTGAGTGGGTAAGTCGATTATATCGACCCCAGTGTAAAACTGGTACGTATTTTATTGACTCCGAAAGGATAAAAGCAACGTCAACTTCGCCGGAAAGGATAAAAGGCAAAGTCGACCTCGGCGGAATTTGAACTCGGAACATAAAGACAGACTAAATACCGCTAAGCATTTCGCCTGGCGTGCTAACGATTCTTATTTCTTTATTGCCCACAAGGGGCTAAACATAGAGGGGACAAGCAAGGACAAACAAAAGGTTTAACTCAATTACATCGACCCCAGTGCGTAACTGGTACTTATTTAATCGACCCCGAAAGGATGAAAGGCAAAGTCGACTTCGGCAGGATTTGAACTCAGAACGTAACGGCAGACGAAATACCGGCAAGCATTTCGCCCGGTGTGCTAACGTTTCTGCCAGCTCGCCGCCATACTATCAGTAATGTTAACAACAGCGTAAAGGCAGCGAGCCGGTCGAAATGCTTAGTAGCATTTCGTCCGGCTTTACGTTATGAGTTCAAATTCCCCCGGGGCCTACGTTGCCTTTCATCCTTTCGGGATCGATAAAGTAAGTACTAGTTGAGCACTGGGGTCGATATAATCGACGTACCCCCTTCCGGATTTACTGGCCTTTTGCCAGAATATGAAACCAATATTAACAACAGCATATTCTCCAACATTCTCCGAAAATAATGTCTGTGAGATTAAACTCAAATTCCTTGTGGCAACCAGGAATTCCCTCGTGCCAACCAACATGTCTCTCGCTGCCAATTTACGTTTGCACTGAGATTTTTAGGAGACTTGGTGCGTACCACCACTTTAATAAAGGTATCCCATAAAGCTTGTAAATTTACACCGTATATATTCCGCAATCCTACTTTATTTGTCTGAATATAATGTTCGGGCAAAGACTGAATATTCAAACCATGTGACTGATTGATTCTTCGTATCCTCTTATCATTCACTGTTACTGTTTGGGAGATTCTATCTTCGATACAGGCAAAATGTTTCAATAGATTATATTTCTTTAACTGTTGCAACACTTAGATTACTATCTTACTCAAAACGTTCCACTTTCTCTCATTCTTCCTTTCTATGTTTGCTGTCTCTCAAACACTGTTCGTACATTCGTTGATGTAGTTGTGGCTTAACTATTCTTAGTCAATATTTTGTACGTTGGAGTGTGATTGCGTGGAAATTTGTTATTTCCTAATTTTGTTTATTTTTCTTGCCTGATGTGAGATTTAGGTTTTCAATGTTTATAGATTTAAATGGATCTATTTTCGTAGTATTTTTGTGGCTTGTATTTTTCGCTATGGATTATGTTTTATTACTATGTCTCATAACATTTATTCTTACGAATATAACTTCTTAAAATTAGCTTGTTTGTTTGGATCGAAACTTTTAGATCAGAGATATTTACTCTCCAGATATCATATTTGCTCGTTGCGGTCCTCCCTGTTCTATGTTAGAGTGTAGCTGTAAAATATGTATGCAGTATGGAAACATATTACCCTCAAATTCATCTAAGATTTCCTCATTTAGTTTGTAAGATTTCTGCCACAAAGTCGAACCTCTTATGCAAATTCCCCTAGTTTTTAAACGGGAAGAGTTTCGCTCCTTTTTGGTTGTTATTATTATCATTATTGTTAAGGCGGTGAGCAGGCAAAATTGTTAACCCACCGGGCAAAATGCTTAGCGACATTTCATCCGTCTTTACGTTCAGCAGTCAAATTCCGCCCCGGGGTTGACTTTACCTCTGATGCTTTTGGGTCGATAAATTAAGTACCAGTGAATCACTGGGGTCGATGTAATCGTCTCCTCCCCCCACACACAATTTCAGGCTTTGTGTCTTTAATAGAAAGGATTATTATTGCTGTTGGTGTTAGGGAGGTGAGCTGGCAGAATCGTTAGCACGTCGGACAAAGTGCTTAGCGACATTTCATCCGTCTTCACGTTCTGAGTTCAAATGCTTCCGAGGGTGACTTTGCCTTTTATCCTTTCAAGGTCGAAAAAATAAGTACCAGCTGACCACTGGGGTTGTTGAAATTGACAAACCCCCTCCCAGAAAATTCCCGGCCTTGTGCCAAAGAGAAGATTATTAATGTTGTTGCAGTTGCTTAGCTCGTACTAACTCATAGAGTAGGGGCGTGTTCACATGAAGTCCAGCCGTGATCATTTCAGCACATACGATGTTCAATGTTTATTCTCCTCTTCAAAGACACTAGATATATGATTCGAATGAGATTTCGCTGCTCTTTCTTGCAGGCCTAGTGACCACGTTGCTCTTTCTCGTTGGCTCCGTCATGTCTCGTAATGCCGTATTGCGCAACCTCTAACTAACGTATTTTTTATGCATTATGTATCAAATTCAAATAACACCTCCCTCATATAACCTTTGGCACAATACTACAGGCTTCCATGATATTGTTTGTCAATGTTTTAGACTTTATCTCTTCGTCAATCGAATTCCCTTTGACTCATGTTCAGCCATAAAAATGCCGATTATTTTCATTTTGTTTTCACTCTTCATTCCACCTTTATTCCATGTTTTTATTTATTTTATCACATTCTACTTCTCATTATTTTCTCTCGCCATGTTGGCATTTATATACTTTCCTACGCACCATTTGAATTTCAAGTATTTTCCCATCTACCAATACTCATATTTGTCATTAAATTATTAAACTACTCCTATTTTGACGGTTTCTGTTTAAATATCTCTTTTCTATTTGCTAAATAATTCTACAAACACAGGTTAATAACAAATAATAACATTATACCAGTTTTCCTACAGTTTTATTCCTATTCATCGTTACATAGAATTACATCACATAAAATTTCTCAGCATCTAAATTTGGATAATATCTTTTATTGATAATTTTCCTATATTTCTAGCTAATATAAATTGGCTTCCCTTCCAACAGATCAGCTTAGAACTAGAACTGCTTCAGCTAATCTATTAATTCCTGTGGTTTTGTTACCTATAGTTAATTCCATCCTAAATACTCATCAAAAACTGTCGTCTGGTTGATTTGTTGATTCTTCATTTTATTTTTGGAGCTTCATACCGTTTTTATTTCCTTTTATTTTCGTATAACTATAGCTAATGATCCATAGTCTAATCTTTATGCCTCTATCTATTTACTAAAGCAAAGCAAATACATGTAGCAAAAAACAAAAACAAAATGTCCAAAGGACGTTCACATACTGCAAAGGGGGTGAACCGGTAGAACAGTTAATACGCCGGACAAAATGTTGAGTGACATTTCTTGTGGCTTTTTATGTTCTGGTTTCAAATTCAGCCGAAGTGGACTTTACTTTCCATCATTTCGAAAGACACGCGGTACCGTTCGAGCAACTATGCCGTCCCTGGTCGATCATGAGCGACTGCAACACAACCAAAGCATTCTATAGGGGATTAGTGGAGGAGATGTACGACGACGATCTCGGGGCGAACCTGGGCTAGATTGATATACTGTTAGATAGATAGATAGATAGATAGATAGATAGATAGATAGATAGATAGATAGATAGATAGATAGACAGACAGATATATATATATACATAGATAGATAGACAGACAGACAGACAGCTAGATAGATAGATAGATAGATAGATCGATAGATCGATAGATAGATAGATAGATATTTCAGATACAGATATGTATAATTTTATACTAGTATATACATCCATACGTACATACCTATATATACATACATGTATACATATGTATGTCTGTATATGTGAGTGTGTATGTGTGTGCGTATGTGTAATACGCCAAGTTGCTTTTCTTAAGATATAAACTCAATTCAGGCAGGATCTTAAGGGCTGCTTCTACAATTCCAACCCTTTAAATGTCGCCACACGACGATCTGATGAAAACCCCACACCGACTTCTCAATCCTCTGCATGCCGCTTTGATTCAGATACTTGCAAGAGATGATTAAGTCGAAAAGGGAATATAAATCTAAGACTTTATTGCTTATATCCTTAGCTAATCTTGTGCACCAGGTCAGAAAATTCTTCATATAAAACAGAAGTGCGGCGACATGAAAACTTTCTGAAATGATCTTATACCGATTCGCACAGTGTACCACATCTTCAGTAATCTTCACTCTGGAATAAATGCAGAGCTATTTTTTATCTTGGTTAACGTATGTTTGACGTACGAAATCCTGATTGATGCCACCTTATTAAAGACTGAAGGTTACTTTTTAAAGAATCGATGATATTGCGATGTCCTGTCAAAATGGATAAAATAATTGTATATTTAGCAGCCAGCTAAGCTTGAACGGCCATTTTGTACAGCTTAACTCGTTCCTTTCGCACGTTTTATTTATATGAATTTTTGACAGGGATATTTCTTGAGAAACCGGTTTCTTATACGTCTTAGCATCAATTTTTGGAAGACATTTATCGAACAACTAAAGAACAAAAACAAAAGAAAACCAAAAACCAAAAACCAAAAGAAAAAAAAAAGATGCGTTAACTACAAGTTAAGATATAAGTATTTACTGACGCAACTTTTCCTT
The DNA here is from genome assembly GCF_001194135.2 of Octopus bimaculoides. Classification (NCBI taxonomy): domain Eukaryota; kingdom Metazoa; phylum Mollusca; class Cephalopoda; order Octopoda; family Octopodidae; genus Octopus; species Octopus bimaculoides. The sequence goes on along the minus strand of NC_069005.1, from coordinate 27,858,851 downwards.
TCTGCTATTACTATGAAATCACAAAAGAAGCTCATAGCCTTGGATATGTTATCGTATGGGGTGTTTACTAATGTTTCAGCTACAGCCGTTCTTTTAAGAATACGAGATCCCACCCTAAAATCTTAAGGTATTTTTCACGTCAGGTCACATTGATATTTGCAATTGCTCATTTTCTTACATGTTCGTCTCCTTCCTGCGTAGGGGCTTTCTCATCAAAATAACTTCTTATTTCTTTAGACCCGTGTCTTTGTTTTTTATCATCATGTTCAAGAAACAATTATTTGAGAGTAGTAAGTAGTTAGGATATTGCATACAAAGTCGACCTCAGCGCAATTTGAAATCAGAGCATAAAAGAGGATGAAATTTCGCTAAGTATTTTTCCCGGTGCGGTAACGATTCTACCAGCTAGCCAGCTTAAGGTAGCCAGCCACATATCGGCATGAGAATCGTGGCACTCCATCGGTTACGACGACGAGGGTTCCAGTTGATCCGATCAACGGAACAGCCTGCTGGTGAAATTAACGTGCAAGTGGCTGAGTACTCCACAGAAACTTGTACCCTTAACGTAGTTCTTGGGGAGACACAGCGTGACACAGAGTGTGACAAGGCTGGCCCCTTTGAAAATACAGGTATAACAGAGACAGGAAGAAAGAGTGAGAGAAAGTTGTGGTGAAGGAGTACAGCAGG
>NC_069005.1:27856004-27856805 GCF_001194135.2 Octopus bimaculoides | reverse complement strand
GAAACCATTATTATTGAGAGAGAGAGAGAGAGAGACAGAGAGAGACAGAGAGAGAGACAGAGAGAGAGACAGAGAGAGAGACAGAGAGAGAGACAGATTGAAAGAGAGAGAGAAAAGAGAGAGAGAGAAAAGAGAGGGAGAGAAAGAGAGAGAGAAAAAGAGAGAGAGAAAGAGAGAAAGAGAGAGAGAGAGAGAGAGAGAGAAAACGATGCATGCTTCAAAGTGACCCCAGGGTACAAATATACGTAGCCCAATATACCTATTATGACTACCTGCCTCATAAGGGTGCACCAGGCACGGGTTTCACAACTACGTGGGAACAATATGGTGACCGCATATCAAAATAAGCAGCACATGACCTTGCAGGTCGCGAATGCGAGTTCCGATTCCAATGTCTTTCTGTCTTTTAGGTAGCATTTTGGGTTTTGTGCCAAGTGCACCAATTACTACAGGAATTATCACCATCATCATCATCATCATCATCATCATCATCATTGTCATTATTATTATTATTATTATTATTATTATGATCGTCATCATCATCATCATTATCATAGTTAGAACGCGCCAGTCTATAAATCTCTTCAGGTGTTTATTTACGCATCATTTCATTGTGAAAATTGTTGAGATCATTATTTATGATACATCTATTCTTATCCTTGGTATTATACTTAAATGTTCATATGAACGACCACGTTCAATAAAGTTCTCGCTTGAAAGATAATTTTGTCCCTTATTACTTAATAAAATAAATTCCGCCTCCCTCTTTATCTTATTTTATTTTATTTTCGTGTGTGTGTG
>NC_069005.1:27854076-27855769 GCF_001194135.2 Octopus bimaculoides | reverse complement strand
GTCGCAGTAGTTGTAGCTGCTTCCGCGCTGGATGGCATGCGTTTTTTGCAACTACAAGTAAGAAAACACATACAGTTTCAAACACAGGGAAGCAGTCTCCATCTAAAATGGAATAAGTGTAGTGATAATTTTAGCATGTATAGCCAAACAAAGTGCCCTTGCTACTCTTGGCCTCCGGAGGATGCCCGGTACTAAGGCAGCTGAAATAAAGTTATAATGAAAGGAAACCATAAGTATTAAAAATAATAATAATAATAATAATAATAATGATGATAAGGGCAGAAATTCAATAGATAGTGCTCATGGGACTTGCCCATATCCTACGTAAAATACTGTCTATGTAATCTCAAATTTTAAAACAAACTTATTCTCTTATGTTTTCTTAAACATTCTTTAGAACAATACTATGTACAAAACCAAATATATGACACCCTAGGCATAACACCAGCATGAACTTCTAACTTCTTGTCTCTTGAGGTCTCTGGGTGAGACATGGAGTCAACTTGTACAAATACAAAGCAAATACAGTACCAGATGATCACTGGGGTCCACTCAATCGACTTAGCCACTCCCCAGAAATTCCTGGTCTTCTGTCAATATTCGAATTAGGTATATTGTGTTAAACCCTGTAGTTTCTTTTACATTTCTGATGTTGGGTCACATGATTTTCTTGTTCTTTTGGATCAGTAGGATCGGATCAATTAGAGCTCTCATCGTCGCAACCGACTGAGGACCCGTCATCATTTCATTCAATAGCTCTACTTTATTCCCATCAGTTACTATCCAAGTGCATCTCTTTGAACTTGGCAAGCCATGTGTCATCCACTTACTTGCAGTTCTTTTATACGTTGGTGATTTCCTTATCGGTTATAGTGAACCATATTTGCGATGCTATCCTATTATTATTTCTTTCGCTCTTAATCCATTCCGCATTTTGACTATGCTCTGCGCCGTTCTCCTATATCCCCTCATAGTATGCCAAGGTGTTGGTGTGTCTTTTGGTGTAATGCTATTCTCTTTGATGATGTCCCCATAGAGTCTTTTGACATTTATTTAAAATACATAATCCCCCTGGAAAAACTCGCGTGTCTTTCAACGCATCTCATTCAGCATAATTTTGCTGCCATGCTTTGAAATTTTCTTTTGATTCCAAAATATCTTAACGTGTATTTTTGTTTTTCTTTTTGTTATTCAGAACATTTCTTTTTTACATTTTCATGTTAAATCTCCCGCTAATTGAATCTACATCGCTAATTAAGGGATTTGGTCTTGTAATTGTAAACATCATGCTTCTTTTTCTATATTTTCGTAGGAGGATCGAAGCCATATTTTTTTCTCCCCAGCATTACCATTGCTCCTCAGTCAACAAGCTGGCAGAATCGTTAGCACGCCAGGCAAAATGCTTAGCGACATTTCGTTCGTCTTTACGTTCCGAGTTCAAATGACGCCGAAGTCGACTTTACCTTTCATCCTTTCGGGGTCGATAAAACGAGTATTAGCTAAACACCGGAATCGATCTGATCAATTACGCAATCGCCGAATTTGCTGGCCTTTTGTCAAAATTTGTAATCAATATTAACCATTTCTGTCAAGGTGGCGAGCTGACAGGTTCGTTACTGCTTTCTTCCGACTTTGTTCTAAGCCCAGATTCTGCCGGGGTCCACTTTGTCTTCCATCTCTTCGGGGTCGATAA
>NC_069005.1:27852385-27853886 GCF_001194135.2 Octopus bimaculoides | reverse complement strand
GATATTTGTGTAGCATTTTATGAAGTTGTTTATCTGTTTGCCACTTGGAAACCTTGTATCTGATCTTTATTCATTGATTATTGACACTCTCTTTCATTCTCTTCATAGTTTTAAACAGATCGTCATAAATCTTATTTCTGGTCGTTTCGTTGAGATGTGTGTTGTTAATTTGATTGTTGTTAGATAGAGAATAAAGGGTGAAAGACGGTCAAGGTCTTTACGGTCGTTTGAAATTTTAATTCCGTTCGTGGCTGTGTCGTAAGAAACTTGTTTCTCAACCACATGGTCCCGGGTTCAGTCCCAGGGTCTTTTCATATAGCCTCGAGCGGACCGAAGCCTTGTGAGTGTATGTATGTATGTATGTATATAGGCACGTGGTTTAGTAGATTGAGCATTCCACTCACAATTGTAGGGTCGTGAGTTCAATTCCCGGCGACGCGTTGTGTCCTTGAGCAAGACACTTTTATTTCACGTTGCTCCACTTGACAACCGGTGTTGGTGTGTTTACGCCCACATAACTTAGCAGTTCAGTAAAAGATATCCATAGAATAAGTACCAGGCTTTACAAAAAAGAATACTGGGTTTGATTCATTCCACTAAAAAGATATTCTTCAAGGCGATGCCCCAGCATGGCCGCAGTTTGATGAGTGAAACAAGTAAAAGATAAAAGATGTGTTTTTAATTTACTTTACTGCCTTGTTAGTTGCTTACGTCATCTTTAGTTTGAATGCTTACTTATTTGAGCGAGGTTGTCTCCCTTACGTTGCTTTATTTCTTTTGTGGAATCGTTTGTGTTTTCGTATGTTGTAGTTTCTGTTGTGTGTTTATTTCTTGTAGCAGGATGTATATTTATTATAGTTGCCATTTATTTCCACTATTGTTTCAGATTAGTTGTTTGTCTAGTTCCATATCTGAAATATTTCTTCCTCTAGAAACCTCCTAACGTTAGCTAATGTGTTCGCTGTTATATTATCTCCCACTTTAAGATTTTATGTCTCTTTGATAATTCTTCTGTATTTTGTCGTTTAATATACATGTAACACTTAATGTAGTTTTTATTGGTCATGCGTCCTGTTGTAACTTTGTGTTTATTTTAGGTGTATATATAGTGTTAGCTTTCTCAGGAGCACCACCTGAGGGTATAGTGTTACAAGATATTGTTCACATGAGAATTACAATATACGTTCAACAGGAAATTTGCCAGTATTTCTTTTGCTTATTGAACTATTTCCAGCTTTGCACAGAACATGTATTATTAAGCAGTTGTATTTTATATTTGTGTTTCGTTATGTGTTCTATTTTGAATGTCCGTTTCATTTTTGTTTTACTTGTCTCAGAAAAATTTCCGTGCGTGGAGTATTTTTGTATGAAGATCAAATTGTATGAATGCGCGTGAGAGTCTGTGTGTATGTATGTAATTGTGTCTATGTCTCTGTGTGTTTGTCTATATGTGTGTATGCATATATATATATATATATATATATATATATATATATATATA
>NC_069005.1:27847348-27852147 GCF_001194135.2 Octopus bimaculoides | reverse complement strand
ATATATATATATATATATATTGTGATCCTGAACACTTCATTCACGTATTTCGTCCTCGCGTTGTAGCACGTATGCGAATCTTTTCCTCTCTGCTCCACTCTAACCCAAATATACCTATTAAATCTCTGTTATTTTTTAGCCATTTGGTAATACTTCCTAGTACCGCTTTCCTTCCAGGTTTTTCCAAGACCAGCCTTTAGATTTTCTACTCACTTTCTTTTAATATTTCCTTTGCTACATTACTTTCTTCTCTCTTTCACTTTAAAACAAAAGTAAATAAATAAAGAAATTTTACGGAAATTAACGAACAAAACCAGCTGATTAAGATGACAGTTCTGAGAAGTAAAGAGACAGTTTTGAGAGTCAAAACGAAAGATCACCCCAAGGGAATATCATTACAAAAATTTCTTTGAGTGCTTTCAACGTATCTCAGCTCCAAAACTTTGGTTGCCATTTCTAACACGCCCTGCTACCACGTAACTTCTATTTGCGATAGAGGACCCGAAATACCTGTTACATGGTAGCAGGGCGTGCAAGAACTAGCAGCCAAATCTTTCCTTTTCTGGGGAAAGGAGCCGTTTACTCGTGATTTCAATGTCACATTCGTTGAAAATATGCGAAATGACCTGGAAAAGAAAGCAAGACCCATGAAACAAAATTTCGTTGTTGGGAAACTCAGAATTTCCAGATGACCCAACGGGTCACGTGTAGGCTAGATTAATTTACCATCCTTCATTTATTCATTCAATACTGGCAACATCTACCACAGAAAGCTGTTTTATTATCAATAAATAATAAGTATTTTCAATGTTATTATCTTTATCGATATAATAGCTGTTTTCTCTTAGCTTCGTTGTCCGATTTGGCCACATCTGTCTAGCATCTGTTCCCCGACATGAAAAGACACTTAGACACTTGGCTGGGAACCAGTATCGCAGTGGTGATGAGGTCATATCTGTTGTTGATAGCGTTCTTCACCAACAGGATGAAAGCTTGTCCACCGATGGGTTTGAGTACAGCAACATCAATGGAAGAAGTGCATAGACTGCAAAGAGGACTACGCTGAAAAAAAAAAGAAGCTCATTTAGTCCCATTCCACGAGAGGCTCTTGGTCAGCATATGAACTTTCCAGCCGACCGTTTTAAATGCATTTTATGCTCTACCAAATGCAGCTCGGTGTACCTTGGATATGTGCATTGGCTTGGTTAATATTATTTTTACAATACTAAAAGTGCTTAATGTAGAATGTGTGCGGTGCCTAGCAGGGTTATTTTCTGTTATATACGTATATTCTTTAGTTCCAGAGTTTTGGTTATGTATTTTTCTATTGCTATTAGTGTCGTATTTTCGTATACAATGTCTATATCCCTTCTTATCATGTATACAGTGTTTGCTTCCCCCCTTTTTTTTATCATATGAAAACCTCCACGCTCTATGTCTGTCTTTGTATTTCCCCTTTCATCTTTCGTGCTGGTGGCAACTAAAAGAAATAGTAATAATAATAATAATAATAATAATAATAATAATAATAATAATAATAATAATAAGAAGAAGAAGAAGAAGAAGAAGAAGAAGAAGAAGAAGAAGAAGAACGATGATTATTATCATTATAATTATTATTATTGTTGTTGTTGTTGTTGTTGTTGCTTTTGTTGTTATCATCATTATTATTATTATCATATATAATTTCCAAATGTCCTTGGCCTGACAGCGTTACCGGTTCGAGATAAACTCTACAGGCAGAGATGTGCTGTAAGACGGGCTCGTCCGAAGTGCGCGCAGAGCGACGAAACCGTTCTGCGCGCCTTCGTTCAGTGTCCGGGCATTGCTGGCTTGTGGGGTTATGTCGAATAGATGCCGTCACGTGTGGGACGGTTCTGTCTATCGGCCGAGTCCATAATGATGATTAAGTATAACCGTGTATACTTAATTTATCTCTCTCTTTCCTTTTTTTTAATCATTTCATTATATGTAAACCCCCACACCTCATGTCTATCTTTGTATTGTCTCCTTTATCTTTCGTCCTTGTTACTAATAAATGAAATCATTATTATTATTATTATTATTATTATTATTATTATTATTATTATTATTATTATTATTATTATTATTATTTACTTTATTTACTTTATTTTAGGAATGTCCTTGTCTGCCTGTGATCCACTACTGACGTTTTCCGATCAGCCAGTGTACTATGCCATGGAACGATATTGTGAAAATGAAATTTCCATCAAACCATGTACCTTAGCTAATGGTGCCAATGAGCATTTCAAAGACGACGTCGTCGGGTGTTGAAACCGCCAGTTTCTTCCCCCCTACGGGGTCCACCTCGTAGACAACAAGTTTGAAATAAAGATTTTTAAAGAATATCGAATGATAGATTTAGGCATACAAAACCAAATATGAAATCGAACGTCGTGAAAAAAGAAGATGCATGCGGACGGCGTATGAAATGATAGAAAAGAGAGAAATAAAAATACGAATAATAAGAAAACGAAGAAATAAAAAGGAAAATTAATAATGAATGAAGGCAGTAAAATTTTAGCAATATTTTCGGTGTTAATCTGCTTACTAGAAAAAATCTATATGAAAAGATAAAACTCATAGAAGCAGACGACAGTGACTGCAACTTTCACATTGCATACACACGCACACACAGATTCCCACCCGCACGCATACATGTTTTATGTATGTAAATTATATATGTAGCTATAGATATATACATATATATTTTATATATGTGTTGTGATTGTATTAATGGTCTATTTTTGCAGCAGTCAGATAACGCAGCTACACATCAGCTTCCCCATATACTCGATTTTTCCATAATCATATAAATTTTGTATCATCCATCCATCCAACCATCCATACATCAATCCATCCATACATCCATACGTATGTACATAAATACATACATACAAACATACACAGTACTTGTGTAGCATTTTGCTGCGCACAGATTACAGTAAATAACTTCCTTATCAATATACATATACATATATATATATATATATATATATATATATATATATATATATATACATTACTACATACATATATACATTCATTCATTCAAACATACTACATACATACGTACGTACATATATATATATATATATATATACACACACACGTACATATATGCGTATGAATAATGAAATATTTATGAACCTTTTTTTTTTGAATCATGATAAAAGGAACAACAGAGAAAGGAAGAGAGCAACATTTCTATACTGTAATCTTTTACTGCTTTCAATCATCGATCTACGGCCATGCGGGGGCATTACCTTCGTCGATATTGATATGAATTATAAAAGTATAAAGAGAGAGGGCATATGAGCCGAAATTAATAATGCACCAAGCAAACAAACAAATATATGTATTTATATAAAATATGATCTCTTTGAACTGACATTTAAAACGAAAGAATATATATATATTTAAAAAAATTATTATTATTTCAAGAAAACCCGACAACGTGCACAGAAATGGCATTGAAAATAATGACAAATCTCAGAACCAGCAAGCAACATTAATAATAACAATATAACAAATTCATCTCTGGTACCCCATGAATGGACCAACAAATAGCCCCCTAAGTGGGTTAGTGGTGCAACAAACTCTCGAGTATCCTTCTCTTCAGGATCAGTTAAATCCGTCCCTATTAAGGGCCATCTACGTAAAGGACCCCCCAAACGTCACAGTTGGTATAATACTCTGTCTGATAATTTTGGCTACAATCGTCGGGAATGTTTTGGTGTTCGTAGCAGTTTCCTTACGCAAGAACCTGCGCACAATTTCCAATATGTTTATAATGTCTCTAAGCGTTGCCGATTTCTTGGTCGGCACTGTAGTTATGATTCCCGCCATGTTGAATGAGATCTTCGACGAATGGGTACTCTCGCAGACATTCTGCTCAATTTGGGCCTCCTTTGATGTAATGCTTTGCAGTGCGTCCATCTTGAACGTGTGTCTCATCAGCCTCGACCGCTACTTGGTCATCATGAGACCGTTACGATACAACGCTCTGATGACCACTCAACGTGCCGTTGCACTTTTGCTGATCTGCTGGGGCCTGTCCATATTAAGTTCTTTCGTTCCGATAGAGACTGGATACCACAACCCTACTTTACCGTCTTTAGAAAATCTGACCCTGTTTAGCGCCCGGCCACAATGTCTCTTCATAGTTAGCATGCCTTTTGCACTGACCGCCTCAATGGTCACCATATTCCTTCCCATCGTCGTAGCATTCGTCCTATATTACCGAGTGTCCAAAGAAGCCAAGCGACAGTCGTGCATACTGGGCACTCTTATCGCCCCTACCAACGTTCTCTTAGGCCAGAAGGTCGCTTCAAAACACATACGTGAGCCGTTCACGCGGAAGGCCACAATAACACTTGGGATTATTGTTGGTGCCTATGTAGTTACATGGGCACCGTTCCTGATTTTCAACATCACCGAAGCATTTTGCCGATGTATCCCACCCAAGCTGTTTACAGGGATGGTCTGGCTCGGGTACTGTAACAGTCTGATTAACCCAATTATTTATCCATTTTTCATGCGAGACTTTAGACGAGTTTACATGGAAGGCTTATCCGTTTGCTGTCCATTCATAAAAACATTAAAACGAGCCAAAACTAAAACCACAGATTATATAGTTATGCAAAGATCCGTGTCTAAATGAAAATAGATCTAAGTCTATGAAAAAAAAAAAATTAAAAAAAAAAAATTTCAAGACATTTACATAGAACATGATATCTACCACCACCACCACCACCACCAACACCAACACCAACACC
>NC_069005.1:27844994-27845618 GCF_001194135.2 Octopus bimaculoides | reverse complement strand
ATATATATATATATATATATATAACGCAGTATTATTAGGTTGGTGGTCAAAGAAGGAAAGAGTAGTTCTAAAGGGAAATTTGTAGATTTATAGAGTAAGAGTATAACGTTTCGGAAAATGTCCTTCATCGGATACACAGCGGAAGTTTCAATGCACACTCACCCACACATACTTATATGTAAGTATGTATAAATGTATGTACGTGTGTATGTATGAATATATCTATGTCTGTATGCATGGATGCATGTATGTATGTATGTATGTATGTATGTATGTATGTATGTATTATGTATGTATGTAAAGCTACATTCCTTGACACGAAAAAGAAACTTTGTTGAAATTGTTGTAACTGTTTCCAGGTATCTTCTTGTCTTTCAGTCAAATCCATCATTTCAAATGTTATTTACACTGCTTTCACTTTAGTGCGGCACATTGTTCTTAGATTGTTATTTTTCCTTCTTTTCCTTTCTGTTTTTTTGTCATCGACTGCCTTAATCTGAATTAATTCTTTATTAAAATCAAAGAACAACACCATGAAAAAACCCATCATCGCCACCACCATATACACACACACATATATACATATATATACATATACATACATACATACATACATATATATAT
>NC_069005.1:27843634-27844894 GCF_001194135.2 Octopus bimaculoides | reverse complement strand
TGGTATGAACATGAACTTAGTAAAGTACTAGAAAGTAAGAAATATAAGATCGTGTGACATTTTAACAATCAGACTGACAGAGTAATAGAAGCTAGAAGACCTGGTTTGGTAGTAGTAGATAAAGAGAATAGATAATGCCGGATAATTGATTTTACAGTCCCAAATGATGAAAAAATCAATATCCTAGATGCCAAACACCCAAGTTTGGTTTACGTTTGACACATGACTGCCATTCTGACCAATGAGATGAACGGCAGCAAAGATGTGTCGTACAAGTGAAGCCCACCCCACTTCACCCTTATCTTCGTCTCCGTCGTTCACACCATCGCAGTGATTTAGATATTTTTGAGGGTGCATCAGCCTCAAAGCCTGGCACAGCACCATCAAAGATGACATGCCGACACAAGGCCAACACTTTCGGGAGAGGAGGGGCTAGTTTGATTACATCGACTCCAGCGCTCAAATGGTACCTATTTTATCGACCCGAAAGGATGAAGGGCAAAATCGACCTCGGAGTCGATAAATTAAGTACCAGTTGCGTACTGAGGTCGATGTAATCAACTGGTCCCCTCCAAAAAAAAATCGGGCCTTGTGTCTTAGAGTAGAAAAGAATAATGCTTAGCGGTATTTTGTCTGTCTTTATGTCCTGTGTTCAAATTCCGCCGAGGTCGGCTTTGCCTTTCATCCTTTCCAGGTCGATAAATTAAGTACCAGTTGCGTACTGCGGTCGGTCTAATCGACTGGCCTCCCTCCCTAAAAAATTCGAGCCTTGTACCTAGAGTAGAAAAGAATATTTTTTCTATGTGCAGAAGCACTAAAAAAACCCTCCCAAATTATCGAATACATCCTTTCAAAGACGGTCGAAAATGATTCGAGGGCGACATGGCGACTAATTCTAGCAGAGCAAACGCACTCCGTAGACAATCATTCGCTCAAATATTAGCAGTTAATTCCTAATAGTGTTAATGTTCAATAATATCTCCTATTTGCGTTAATCAATATATTAGAATTCACTGAAACACACATTAACAGAGTTCCGTACAGTGTCCTTCAATTTATCTTGGGAAAATGAACTGATTCTGTCATGTATGGAGAGTCTTAAATCGAACAATCAATACACATCGTCCATCAAGTTAATTGCCTGATTTATTACAGATGTTTAACCGGCTGAAATGTTCCTTCTATTGAGGAATATATATATACATACATACATACATATATATATATATATATATATATATATATATATATATATATATA
>NC_069005.1:27841018-27843525 GCF_001194135.2 Octopus bimaculoides | reverse complement strand
TATATATATATATATATATATATATATATATATATATATATATACTTGCACATACACACATATGTATACTTGCTTATATATACATACATATATGTATATGCCTATGTGTATATATGTATATACCCATACATGCACAAACATACATATGAACGTACATACGTACATACATACATACATACATACATACATACATACATACATACATACATACATACAGTCTACATATCCTTTCAACCAATCTCAACCATTCTACATACCAGATAGTCATTCAGAAAAATGTTTTATTTCAGTATATATTATACTTCTATACCGGACAGAAGAAAAAAATAAAAAATAAAATTAAAAAAAAACAACAGAAAAAAAAGTTCCATTCTGCTTATATCAAATACTAGACTCTATTAAAAAAGAGACAGCTAGAAACGATGTTATTGATAACTAATCTCTCTCTAATTAGATAATTGTATTTTAAAAGTGAAAAAAATCCTCTTTCTCTCTCGAAGCACTTTATCGATATTCTGGCCTGCATTAATTCTTCATGATATTTACAAGAATGTTTTATCAATTATGGAGAGAGAGAGAGTTGGATGTTTTACAGCAGTTTAGATATTTATTACGGATGTCCAAACTTCGGAGTGTATTTGCCGTTTGTTCGGAATGAATAGGATTCCTTTCAATATCTCTCTTTCAAGACTTTGTATTTTTTCAGACGTCCTGAATGAATCGAGTTATTGTAATTATTATTTTTTTTTTTTATGAGCACATTGTCGTTGTAAATTGAAAAAGTTGTTCTCTGTGACGTACATAATAGCGACTAGCATATTTTTGCGTTCGAATCTGCCAGAAAGTTTTAGGAATAATATTGAAGTCATCGTTTCGGATTTCGTTGTACACTTTATGAAATAACGATTTTTTTTTTTTCCTTTTGCCTTTGACAGATATAAGCACTTACCAGCCAACAGTTTGTTTGCTGGAAGTATAAATAAATCGAAGGGCTTGTGCTGGATCAAAAGGTTTGGGTACTTCTGACGAGATGCAACATGTCGAAACGATAGTGACCCAGAATCCTTTGCTCCAGTAAGCCGAGTATATTATGAACGCATTGTCATCTATAAAAATGCTGTTCTCCTGTGACGTGCACAACATCAACTACCATATTTTTGCGTTCGAATCTGCTGCGCCGTATTAAGATTAAATATCTAAATAATCGCTTCGGATTTTGCTGTACACAATATAAAATAACAATAATTCTATTGGTATATATGCACTGATCAGAAAAACAGTTTGCTTGCTGAAATTATAAACAAAGCTGTAAGTTGTTGTTTAGGCTCAAAGGTGGTGGTGGTGGTGGTGGTGGTAATGGTGGTAATGGTGGTAGCGGTGCTAGTGGTGGTGGTTCGTGGTGGTGCTGGTGTCATCTTCGGCAGAGGCAGAATGTTGTGCTCATGGTGATGGTGGCGCTGGTAGTGCTGTTGCTACTGAGCGCATGTATAGCTACGGCGGCGGCACTGACGGTGTTGGTGGTGGGGATGGTGTTGGGAATGAAGTTGATGATGATGATGATGATGATGATGATAGAGATGACGATGACGATGATGGTGGTGATAACGATGGTCATGATGACGACTATGATGACGATGTTGATGATGCTAAACACGATGGCGATGGCGACGACGACAAACCAAGCGACAGATTCAGACGACCAATCCAATAAACCCAATTCACTACTCGTTCTAAGTGCATAAGTAATTAAATCAATACAATCGCCGTCATCGTCACCGTCAGCTTCAAATAAACCCCACCCCCACCCCCCATCGACACCCTCATCGTCAACACCACCTACATCGTCGTGGTCATCGCCTTGGTCATCGCCGTCATTGTATGTATTTAAAATTGATGATCGTTCGATATTTAGCAGCAGTCACAATCTGGTATAGTTCACTGTTAGTATTATCGATCACTTGATTTTACTTCGTTTAATACGTTCTCAGTTTTAAACCATTTCTGAACATTTTATAGAACTGGACATCGATTTTCCTTTGCGCATTTTGTTTTTATTTTTTCTTTTGTTTTTGTTTTTGTTTTTGGGGTATTTTTATTTGTATTGTGTTTGCTACTCATTTTTTGTAGTAGTTCTTTTTTTTTTATTTCTCTTTAGCCGAGAGAAAAAACAAATGACCTGGATGCTTTATTGGTCATTAAAATGGCTTTAAATGGCAGTTCCAATATGTGTACTTATATATATATATGCATATATGACACGTATTTTTCTTTATATATGTGTATATATATATATATATATACTTGCATACATTCATACTACATACATTCATATTTCATACATACTTAGAAATACATGCATACATACACATATATATACATACAAACTTACACACATACATTCACACATACATACGCACGTATGTACGTACAGACACACACATACATATATTATATACATACAAACACACATACATGCATTCATACACACATACATACATACATACATA
>NC_069005.1:27838672-27840142 GCF_001194135.2 Octopus bimaculoides | reverse complement strand
CACATGCACACATAGATAGATAGATACATACATACATACGTACGTACATATAGACACACATACATAAACATACATACATACGTACATATACACACACATAAACATACATATATACATAGATGCATGCATGTATGCATCCGCTCATATATATATATATACATATATATATATATATATATATACTTGCATACATTCATACTACATACATTCATATTTCATACATACTTAGAAATACATGCATACATACACATATATATACATACAAACTTACACACATACATTCACACATACATACGCACGTATGTACGTACAGACACACACATACATATATTATATACATACAAACACACATACATGCATTCATACACACATACATACATACATACATACATACATAAATATAAAAATATTCTGTTGTTGAAATTCCAATGAAATTCCTTGAATCTAGGTTAGAAATGGAAGACCAGCAGTCACCCATACATACCAGCCTCCCTTTTTCTGTGCCACCGGTGTTATTCAAGGAAAAGGCAAAGGCCGATACAGTTTGGCACCAGTGACGTCACAACTTATTTCTACAGATGAGTGAACTGGAGCGACGTGAAAACTCCCTCTCTCATGATTATGTGCCCGACGCTCAAACCACTGAACCATGCGCTTTCATGTATGTAGAACTTTATAAACAGCTGTGTACATTTAGGTTTATCAGCTTCAGGTCATGGGGTTATTTTTTAGGAGTTCACAAATGAATGTATGGAGGTAGATAGACTTTTTGATTTTTATTGGGTTTAATCCTTTACTTTGAGAATAAGGGTCAACGTTCAAAGTTTAGCCTAATATTTAATACTTTGGGGTGTGTCAGTTTTCATAGCAATGAAATTTTTTAAAGGTTTACAAAAGAACGTAAGTAGGTGGTATGTTTTAGTTAGTCAGAAAGTTCCTTTACTTGTTGATGTTATATATGTATGTATATACGAGGGGATGCGGAAAATTCCTGGCTTTAGGTAAAAGAAAGTACAGGAGGATCAATTAATTATGATTTTATTCAACATATTCCCCTCTCAGAGTCACACACTTATTGCAGTGGTCCTTCAGTTTTTCTAAGCCCTGTAAAAGAACCTGGAAGATTGGGCCTCCAACCGGGCCTTTTGCGATATCCTTAAAACCAGGGACTTTTCGGTAACCCCTCATATACATGTAAATATAAATACATACATTGTGATGATAATGAGGTTGGTTTTGGTGTTGTTGTTGTTGGTGGTGGTAGTGGTGGTGGTGGTGGTCGTCGTCGCCGTCGTCACACTCGTCGTTCTCGTCGTCGTTGTGGTGCTGGCGGCGGTGATCATCTTGTAGAAGAAGAAAACGATCAGTAAATGGAATGGAATTTTACCACGTATTTTCAAGGACATAAAAAGAAAAAAGCTTCGCGAATTTCATTTAATTTATCTTCAGTAAGTCTTACAGATCGATTAT
>NC_069005.1:27837319-27838662 GCF_001194135.2 Octopus bimaculoides | reverse complement strand
GTGGTGGTGGTGGTGGTAGTGGTGGTGGTGGTAGTGGTGGTGGTGGTGGTCGTCGTCGCCGTCGTCACACTCGTCGTTCTCGTCGTCGTTGTGGTGCTGGCGGCGGTGATCATCTTGTAGAAGAAGAAAACGATCAGTAAATGGAATGGAATTTTACCACGTATTTTCAAGGACATAAAAAGAAAAAAGCTTCGCGAATTTCATTTAATTTATCTTCAGTAAGTCTTACAGATCGATTATCAGTTATTTTGAGCGACGCTACTGCAACGTGATTCGTGAGTATCCCTGGCCTGGGAGAGTATCAGTACGATACGGTCCAGTGCTGCCGCTCCTACTCTTGTTGTTGTACTTGTAGTGGCTGGTATTATTATAGTTGTTGTTGCAGCTATTGTTGTAGAAGCTACTCTTGTCTTCTCTATGTAGTTATTTTTGCTGTTGTTTTAAGGGAGTGTTGTTGCTGTTAGCAAAAGAGAATATCATAAAATAGACTTTTCGAGTTGCTTTTAAGGAGATGGAAGACTTTCAAAATTTGATTCAATTTTGTTCTTAGTGTATCTTCCTGATCGATTATTGAACCGTGGGGCCGTTTCTGCGTGCAATCTTACCGAAATATGAGATGCATGCATCCCCATCGGCTTGTTTTGGAAAAGGCCCAGCCACACATCAGCCGAAATATCAACTTCACTCTGCTTTTCGTTATCTTTGTGTTAATATTTTTCTTCGTTTTCTAATTCGTACAAATATTTGTAAAGTAACATCTTATTTATTTAATTATTTCTTATTTCTTTCATTTTTCAAGGATGCGGAGGCCTCCCTGCGTGGTTAAGAAGCTTGCTTTGCAGCTAAGTTGCAACTCCGTGGTTTCGGGTTCAATTCAATTGCGCATCACAGTAATTAAGTGTTTCTACTCTAGCCAAGAGCTGACAAATGCCTTCTGAGTAAATTTTATAGATACAAACTATAAGGAAGCCTATCTATCTATCTATCTATCTATCTATCTATCTATCTATCTATCTATCTATCTATCTATCTATCTTAGTCTTCAGGTTTGTTCTCCCTACCGTTTGGTATCTGCTGTTGTTCTGTTTACATCCTCAAAACTTAGCGGTTCAGCTTAAGACCGACAAAATAAGTAGGGGTCTTAAAAAAGAGAGTAGCGGGTTCGATTTATTCGACTAAATCCTTTAAGGAAAATATGAAAATCTTAAGCCTTCATTACATGTAACACACATACACGTATATGTATGTGTGAATGTGTATATATATGAATATATATACATATATATACATATATATATATAAAGATATATATATATATATATGTATATATATATATATATATA
>NC_069005.1:27835407-27836700 GCF_001194135.2 Octopus bimaculoides | reverse complement strand
AGGTGAGGGATGATAGGATCGATGTAGCAACAAAATTGTCCTTCAATTGCATCCTTCTTTTCTCTTTTTTTAGATGTGGTTATTCTTTGCTTTTCCCACCTTTCGTGGTCGATAGAACAAACACCGGTCACAGAACTAAGGTGGACATTATCAGCTAAAACGGAACCCTTTAAACAGATACATCAAAACGGTCGCTGCCCAATAACTGATTTCGCGTTAAAGAATAAAATCATATGCGATATTGCGATTGATTCCAGTACGTAGTTACCTATTTGAAAGTATTTCTCGTTTGCACAAAATGCAATGATATCTTTGTAAATCCTGTCTTAGCACAGTATTTAAAATATTTCTCTCCTTTGTAGAGAAATATCAATAACATTTGGACATATTCTTTTTTGTATTTGAGACATGTGCCATTGTAAGAAAGAATTTTTATCCCATAGAAACGTATTTTCTTCCTTGTCTATATCTCCTGTATTTTTTACTCTTTTCTCCATTTTCGTTTTTTTTTTTTCGAGGCAAGATGTCTTCTTTTCCCTTTTTACTTGGCAAATTTCATATTTTGATGGAAGTTGATATGGAAAAAGATTGACATTTGAGATACAATAGAGATAAGTTTCATATTTAAGAAATTGCTCACAGCAGTATTGGAAAATAAACTTTTTTTGTTCTCTGGCACCATCCCTGTTTCCGCCCTCCTTTCAACACACAGATTCTCTAACAAACTGCTATAACATCTTTCTCACTCCAACACCCTCCTCTCTTTTCCTCGCTTTCTTATTTTGGTTTAGTTTTCTTCTTCTTTCTTTACTTCTTCCATTCAATAACGCTACCCATCTTCAGAGAAACACACAGGCATCTATAACTTCTCAATGATATCGTTCATATTCTCTGGTTCTTGTTGCTGCTGCTGCTGCTGCTGCTGTTGTTGTTGTTGTTGTTATTGCTGTTGATAGATTTGATGTCGGTGGTAGCGGGGGTAATAGTATGAGTGAAGAGGGGCGGCGGCGCTGATGGTGGTTAACGTTGTTCTTGTTGTTGTTATGGTGGGCGGTAAAAGTGTTGCTGATATTGGCAAGGGTGTTAGTTTCACGATTAGCTGGAGGAAAATAAAACCCAGGAAAAAGAAAAAAAACAAAAAAAAAATCGCAGAACACACACATAAATGCACAATACACATGCACACACACTCTCAGACACAACCGTGCACACAAACACATACATGTGCATATACATAGATACATACACACATGCATATATATATATATATATATATATATATATATATATATA
>NC_069005.1:27828887-27834455 GCF_001194135.2 Octopus bimaculoides | reverse complement strand
AGAGAGAGAGAGAGAGAGAGAGAGAGAGAGAGAGAGAGAGAGAAGGTCAAGAGACATGTACACAGATAAATAGTTACAATGCGAGAGACGAAATAGCTGGCTAGCAAACGGGAAGCTGGAAGGTTAAACAAAGAGAGACAGACAGACATACAAACAGACAGACAAATTGACAGACAGATATATATATAAATAGACAAAGAGACAGACATATATATAAATAGATAGACAAAGAGACAGACAGACAGACAAATTGACAGACAGATAGATAGGTAGATAGATAGATAGATAGATAGATAGATAGATAGATAGATAGATAGATAGATAGATTGTCAAATCGACATATATATATCTATCTATATATATATATATCGTTTTCTACTCAAGGCACAAGGTCCGAAATTTTGGGGGAGGGGGCCAGTCGATTACCTCGACCCCAGTATGCAACTGGTACTTAATTTATCGACCTCGAAAGGATGAAAGGCAAAGTCAACTTCGGCGGAATTTGAACTCAGAACGTAAAGACAGACCGCTAAGCTCGCCGCCTTGACAGATATACATATCGAGAGAAGTGTATATCTGCGTATATGTATTTGTGTGTTTGTGTATGTATATCTGTGTGTGTGCGTGCGCGCGCGCGCGCGTGCCTCGCCACCGCTTCACAGCCGGTGTTGGTGTGCTTACGTACCGTAATATAGCGTTTCGGCAAAAAGATATCGATAGAATAATTACCAGGCTTTGGAAGAGTAAAAGCACTAGGGTCGATTCATTCGGTTAAAAATTCTTCAAGGCGGTGCCCCAGCATGGCCGCAATCAAATGACAAAGAAGCAAAAGATAAACTATAAAAAAACAAGAACAAAAAAAACTGCTGCTGCTTCTATCTAATTTAAACAACTTGGACTTCATTTACCAAAATAACATTAGAAAGTTAAAGACATAGACCGTACATAATGACTGGTATCTTATTTAGTGTGCGCTTTCTGACTCTTATCTTGCTGTAGTGTTGTTAGTGATAGAGAAAAATTACTTCACGTTTTCATATCACGTTGGTTACGAGATCTTCGTGCGTCAGCCGGTTGGAGCCAGATTCAGCGAGATTAGAAGCAGGAAAATAGTAACACAGCAAATTTAGCATCTCCAAAGACATTGCGAATGGTTTTATTTCTTTTTTTTCTTTTTTTTTTTTTTTTTTTTTTTTTTTTTTTTTTTTTTTTTTTTTTTCACTTTTTGTCTTTTCCCTAGCAAATTTCTAGCAATTGTATAAAACAGTATATTTCTGAGTGGAATCTAATTTCCTTTAGATAAATTTATGTTTTTGTCGTTTGTAAAAATTCGAGGAAGAAGAAATTCCCTCCTGATAGCTACCTAGAAGGAGAGAGAGAGGGGGGTTGGGATAGAGAGATGGGTAGATAGAGTGAGAGAGGTGGGTAGATAAATTGATAGATACACAGAGACACAAACAGACAGACAGATAGATAAATAGATAGATAGAATGACAGGCAGTTGGGCGGAGAAACAGATAGATAGATAGATAGATAGATAGATAGATAGATAGATAGATAGATAGATTGACAAACAGACAGGAAGACAGACAGATAGACAGATAGATTGATAAACAGACAGACTGACAGACAGATAAATAGATTTCCAGAGACAGACGGACAGAAAGATATCTTTTTATTATAGCCACACAGGGCTAAATACAAAAAATAGACAAATTACAATGTAGAGCTTTTCTTTGGGGGGGGGGATAATTTCGATCAAAAGGGATCGCGGAAAAAAGGGGGGGGATTTCGATCAAAAGGGATCGCGGTAAAAAAGGGGGGGGGATTTCGATCAAAAGGGATCGCGGAAAAAAAAATATATATATAGATAGATAGATAGATAGATAGACAGACAGACAGACAGACAGACAGACAGACAGATATACAGACAAGCGGATTGATAGATAAACAGACAGACTGACAGACTGATAGACTGACAGATAAATAGATAGCCAAACAGACAGAGACAGACAGAGAAACAGACAGACAGATGCAGCTGGTTGTTATCAACATACCAAACAAATGCCTTGGAAAGTGTTTCATATATAAACACATTGGCCTCATAATGACCTTCGCTGTTTCAAAGGCTTTTTTTTCACTGTTCTTTAACATGTTACTCTGCTCTTTGTTAATTAAACAAAACCATCGAATAATCAATGTCTTATTGCTGACATTTTCCGAAACCGTTTCATTATGCCTTCAAATGGAATCATTGATTTATCGGAGAAACGGCCATAGTGCAAGTTGTCAGACAAGTAAATGGATGATCACGTGGGAAATCTAGTAGGCTTTCTCCAGATGGAAAAGTATCTTTCACCTTTCTCTTTTGTCCTATATTTGTCGTAGCCAAGAAACCGCGGCTATGGCTTGTGACTATTTAAGGATTATTTAAGACGACGAGCTGGCAGAATCATTAGCACACCGGGCGAAATGCTTAGTCCGTCTTTACGTTCTGAGTTCAAATTCCGCCGTTGTCCACTTTGCTTTTCATACTTTCGGGGGTCGATAAAATAAGTACAAGTAGGCGGCCTTGTGTCAAAGTTTGAAATCATCATCATCATTATTATTATTATTATTATTATTATTATAAAGATGGCGAGCCGATACAATTGTTAGCATGCCGGGAAAAAATGCATAACAACATTTCGTCCATCTTTACGCTCTCAGTTGAAATTCCATCCAGGTCGACATTGCCTTTCATCCTTTTGGGATCGATGAATTAAGCACCGGTTGCGTACTGGGGTCGATCTAATCGACTGGCGCCCTCTCCCAAAATTTCAGACCTCGTGCCTGTAGTAGAAAGGATTATTACCATTATTATTATTATCATTATTATTATTATTATTATTATTATTATTATTATTATTATTATTATTATTATTATTATTATTATTATCATTATTTTGTAAGTACCCTACTGAATTGTCATTCATGTAAACGTGATTTACGTTCAGATAGTTTTGCGCTTTACATAGTAGTGTGTCGCCATATGCAAATGCTTATATGCATATATATATAAATGCATTGGCATCGTAACGTTCTTTGGTGATTGAGGAAATTCTTAGTTCAAATAATCAATGGATTATTGCTGACAGCTTTTCCTTCACTACATTAGCCGTGACTAAGCTACAAGAATAGATTAATCGATGGTTAAGATAGAGAATCCACTTAATATGACAATGATGTCTTCGTTTTTATACAACGGCTTCCTAAAAATGAATTACATAAGTTAAATTTAGAACGTCATGAACGCACGTACATATATATGAACACACACACACATATATATATATAATATTATTAATGGTATAAATAATATTAATAGTATTAATGATAATGTTAATAATAGTACCATTAATACTGTTATTATTGTTTTATGTTTGACTTTTTTTTTACAATTGTATAAGTTGGCTCCAAGTCTCACCCAGAGACCTCAAGAGACAACAAGTTAGAGGTTCATGTTGGTGTTATGCCTAGGGTGTCATATATTTGGTTTTGTACATAGTGTTGTTCTAGAGAATGTTTAAGAAACCATAAGAAAATTATGAGTTTGTGTTAAAATTTGAGATTACATAGAAAGTATTTTACGTAGGATATGGGTAGTTCCCATGAGCACTATCTTATTATTATTGTAATTATAATTATTATTATTATTATTATTATTATTATTATTATTATTATTATTATTATTATTATTATTATTATTATTCCGCCGAGGTCGACTTTGCCTTTCATCACTTCGGGGTCGATAAATTAAGTACCAGTTGAGTACTGGGTTCGATGTAATCGACTATACCCCCTCCAACAAAATTCAGGCCTTGTGCCTATAGTAGAAAGGGTTTTCATTAATATTTTTATTAGCCACGGCTGCTCCACTTTCTGTTTGCTCTTGACGAAATTAACATTCATTGATCCTCTGTTTTTATTATTCATTTTTATAAATTTATTACAGCAATATCATAGGTCTCAAAAATATTGGGTGAGTGTAACATAGTCCCCTTGTCTTTCAACACCCTTGGGCTGTCTTTGCACAAATTCCTTTGCGGCTTCCGGAGGAAAATGTTTCAAACTGAGACATGGGATGCATTATTAAATTTCGCCCTTTTCAACCCTTTGCTTTTCAACCCCTTTGGGTCATCTTTGAACAAGCTCCTTCATGCTCCCAGGATAAAAAAACATTTCTTTTTTAGCTGTGAGTCGAGATGCATAAACAATGCTTACTTCAGTTCCTTACTAAACCAAGTCTGTTGTGAATTGTTTTAAAAGGAGATTGCTGATTTGTATATGTGTTAATTAATCAATTGTCACCCACTTATAGATAATCAATGATTCATTCTCATGTGGGTGAGTGTGTATACACACACATACACACATACACACGAGAGCTGTGCCGGCATTAACGCAAACGAGGACATGACATTATATCAATTAATGTAGGTTGTCCAGATATGCACATATTGGCAGAGTAACTCTTCCTCTATATAAAGAAATTACCCAACATAGTTTCTATTGTAAGCGATCATTAGATCTTCCGCACAAATCTCTTTGGAAAAATTCAGGTGTACAGTGTTGTGCAGTAATTTCACCTCGTCTCTGCCATTAAATTGTTGTCCCCAAATAGTGTCCATCATTAAACGGAACAAGTTGAAGTCAGAGGACGCCAGATGTGGGTTGTATAACAGATAGGGGGATTCCTGACAGCCCAATTTGCTGATTGTCAGATTTAACGCCAAAAATGTGTATGTGTGTGTGGTTATTCATTGCCATGGTGAATATGCACTGTTTTTAGATTCGTATTTGGTTTCTTCCTCTTGGTTTCTTCTTCCTGTCTCGACGTACCGCTTGCTATTCATGTTACGTCTCCTTTCCAGAAATTCAAGCAAAAATGACACCTGAGACAACCACCAAGTACGTCTGAGCATATCATTTGCTCTCTTGAACTTCCGCAGCCTTGACGACCGACTGATTTAGGATGAAACATGGGCTTATCTTTATGATCCTGACAAAAAGGACTCAGTACACGGAATATATCATATATCTTCTTCAAGGCCTCAGAAGTGTTCAAAAGCCAGCTATTCGCTTGGACGGGTTTGGTGGCTGTAAACAAGATGGATCTCACTTCGCGGAGAATTCACAGATGGTACGTCACTTCTGATTGAAAACAATCGTCTGCTGGCAATGAAAAGAAAGACGAAGAAAAAGTTACAATCGTAAAAGAGTTATTCTAACAACATATGCTTGAACGAGCTCTGTCTGTAAATAAAAGAATTACACCTACTTTTGCATTACTTTCACTACAAAGCTCGAAAGTTCATGTGTGTGTGTGTGTGTGGCGTCTATAATGCAAGTATCTACACACACACATATATGCATGTATGTATGTATATATATATATATATATGTATGTATATGAATGAATATATATGTATATATATACATATATTACACACACACACATACACACACACACATATATGCATGTATGTGTATATATATATATATATATATATATATATATATATATAT
>NC_069005.1:27828533-27828801 GCF_001194135.2 Octopus bimaculoides | reverse complement strand
ACACACACACACACACACACACACACACACACACACACATATATATATATATATATATATATATATATATATATATGCATGCAGACACAACCGCGCACGCAAATATACATAAGCGAGAGTTATTGACGCATTTTTAGTTTTGCAAATTTAATTTGTTCGTTTTTCTTTTTCTCCTCGAATGTAAACAGCCTTATAAATCATCTTCGTTACCAAAAAAAATAAAATAAAATAAAATAAATAATAAAAATAATAATAATGATAACAATAA
>NC_069005.1:27823357-27826046 GCF_001194135.2 Octopus bimaculoides | reverse complement strand
ACACACACACACACACACACACACACACACACACACACACACACACACACACACACACACACACACACATACACTCCGCTGATTCAAACATTTTCCACTGATACATATCACTTCACTAATACAACTCTACCCATTGACCTCTGTCCATTTGACTGATCCAGTACAACTCTTCTCACCAGTACCACTTCCCTAATCTAACACCACACCACTGATCCTCTTCCACTTCACTGATCCCTTCCCACTCCACTGATTCCCTCCTGCTCTACTGATCCAGCGTTCTTGTACTGATCCAACACGTTTCAGCGTGTGTGTGTGTGTGTGTGTGTGTGTGTGTGTGTGTGTGTGATCGCTTGACAAACCGATGTTGGTGTGTTTACGTCCCCGCAACATTAGCGGTTCGGCAAAAGACGAACCGATAGAATACGTACTAGGCTTACGAAGAATAATTCCTGCAGTCGATTTGTTCACCAAAAATAGACAAAACAAAACGAAAATCCCTTTCAAGCGATGCTCCAGCATGAGCGCAGTCCAATGATTGAAACAAGTGAAAGAATAAAAGATTAAAGATCCTGTATTCAACGTGTGATGACACATTACATAATGCATTCCCAGATGTAAAGTTCCTGATCAAAAACCAGATATGGCTTCAACACCTTTCGCTAGAAATATGCCTGAACGGGTTTCATTGAAGTGTAAAATACAACTCATTAAC
Organism: Octopus bimaculoides; assembly: GCF_001194135.2. Classification (NCBI taxonomy): domain Eukaryota; kingdom Metazoa; phylum Mollusca; class Cephalopoda; order Octopoda; family Octopodidae; genus Octopus; species Octopus bimaculoides. Next base: position 27,825,334 of record NC_069005.1, on the reverse strand, counting down.
TATTTAGCTTTTATCTAGTAGTCTTTATTTTATTGTTGTTGTTGTTGTTGTCGCTGTTATTATGATTATGATTATTATTATTATTATTATTATTATTATTATTATTGTTGTTGTTGTTGTTGTTGTTGTTTTTGTTATTGCTAAGGCGGCGAGCTGGCAGAATCGTTAGCACGCCGGGCGAAATGCTTTGTGGTATTTCGCCCGTCGCTACGTTCTGAGTTCATATTCCGCCGAGGTTGACTTTGCCTTTCATCCTTTCGGGGTTGATAAATTAAGTACCAGTAAAACAGTGGGGTCAATGTAATCGACTAGTGTCCTGAGAATGTGGGACTTCCTGGTGTTCCTCAAATGAACGGCCATTTGAGTTAATCGATTGTTTTCACCTAAGTGCTGGACTGGTGCTTCTTTTATCGACCCCGAAAGATGAAAAGCAAAGTCGACTCTGGTATTTTGTGTGCTGACGATTTTTCCAGGTCACCGGCTTATGTAAGTATTGGTTTCAAATTTTGACAGACCTGGAGACCTGGCCAACTCCACGCTACAGAGTGGACTCTGCTAAAGTTACCCAAGCTGCCACGCATGCGCTTAAAGTACATTTAAACCCGGTTGTGATTTAAGTCGACCACTTAACTAAGTTATGGAGGAATTTTAATAAAGAACTGAAAGAGCCAGAACGAATACAGCAAAATATATTGTTCAATGCTATTACAGTTTCGTCAAGCCACCGCCCTAGATTATTACATTTTTTATCGACAATGAAGGGAATATTAGGGAAGTTAACCCTGACGAGATTTGAGCTCGGAATGGAGACAAACAAAAACAAATAGTGTGAGCTTGTCTATTCAACGTTATATCAACTCTGCTTATCTGCTGTCTATGTTTCTATATTTATATTATAGTCGAGCTACCGGAACAGTGTGGTATAATCTCACCAACTTTCTCAATATTTGCATTTGTAAGTCTTTCAGCATTGTCTGCCATTTCGATCACCCTGACTTTTAGAGTTGTTGAATGATGAAATTCATATTTAATGAGCGCAGAAAAGAATTTTTCTCATCTCGAAGGTAATAGCATTGTCAGCTTGCAATAAATTGGCAAACATTTGGACATCTAATTTATAACGATAGTTTAAAATCAATAATATCTTGTATGTTCTCGTTGAGCCGGTTCTGTTATATGGCTTAAAGACATGGACAATTTCTATATGGCTTCAAAACTGATTAGCTGCTTGCCACATTTTTCATGTAGAGTGCAAAATCTTTCGTGGATGACACGCTCATCACTAAAACAAATTCATGGGACCTTACCATTCATATCATAAACAGTGAAGTACGGTAGAGTACAATTTGTTTCGAGGAGATGTACAGGAAAATATGAACTTGCATAATTATTCGCATCTTTGGAGACTTTGGTAGATACACTTACCCAGTTGTTATCAGCAACGATTCAGGATATGAAGTGTGGAATCTAGGTAGCGGAGGGGTATCCAAGATTGTGATTTCTTGGTACAAGTTGTGATGGTTAGTCACAGGGGACTGTTTTGGGCCCATGTGTAGTCTGTATAAACATCTCAAACCTCATCGAACACAGCGAAAGAAATTTTTTCGCAGATGACTCCAAGCTCCGCAAAATTATTAGTGGAGAACAAGACCGAACTGAACTCCAGTCTGATTTACATGCTGTAACCCAATGGGCGGACCAAAACAGCATGCGTTTAAATGAGGAAAATTTGGACTGATGCACTTTGGAAAAGAGAATGCCCTTTTATATGCCCCATATGTGTGTGTGTGTGTGTGTGTGTGTGTGTGTGTGTGTGTGCGTGTGTGTGTGTGTATGAATATATTTATGTCTGAATCTATATCTATATCTATCTATTTCACACTCTCTCACTCTCTCTCTCTCTCTCTCTATCTATCTATCTATCTGTCTGTCTATCTGTCTATTTGTTTATTTATCTATCTATGTATCTAAATATAT
>NC_069005.1:27822594-27823152 GCF_001194135.2 Octopus bimaculoides | reverse complement strand
ATAGATAGATAGATAGATAGATAGATAGATAGATAGATAGATAGATAGATAGAGACAGACAGACAGACAGACACGTAGAAAGATAGAGAGATAGATAGATAGATAGATAGATAGATAGATAGACAGACAGACAGACAGACAGACAGACAGACAGACAGACAGACAGACAGACAGACAGACAGACAGACGGATGAGATTGGTTGGAACCAACTACTTTGCAACAGAAGTATTACTTTCTTCCAAATTGTTCTGCAGATTATTGATTTTGGCACTGTTTTGGTTTCTTGTTGTGTTCGACCTTTGAAATTCAACGAAACTGCAGACATATCAGCTGTTTATTTACTCTGGGTTGGGTTTTTTTTTTTTACTTTTCCTCTTTTTCTGGGGAAGGTGGGGACGGGGGATCCTATTGTTGTTAATGTTGTTACCGTTACTCCTGTTGTTACTGTTGATGACGACAACGACGATGACGACTATAATGATGATGATGATGATGATGATGATGATGATGATGATGGTGGTGATGACGATATTCATTCCCTTGTTTTGGAAAGATGA
>NC_069005.1:27820297-27821989 GCF_001194135.2 Octopus bimaculoides | reverse complement strand
ATATGTATATGTGTTTATATGTCTATGCATGTATGTATTATGTACGTACACAGACGGTATTATGAGTGAAAGTAGCTGAGCGATAAAATGTTAGATAACCGGGCTACGAAAAAAAAGATGAAGTCTTCTGTATTGGATGAGGAAAAGCAATACACGCCATGAATAAAACACTTTATAGAGAAAATAACACTACAGAGCACGCACACACACTCACACACACTCACACACACGCATACACACGCATTATATATTATCTGTATATACGTACTTACACACACACATACACAGACACGTATGCATGTGTGTGAATATATACACACGCGAAAATGTTATAGAAGAGAAAATGGACCAAGAAACAGCGTTATAAGAAATTAGGAACGAATCTAGAAAGCCCGCTCATTGAAATGAGAAGATAGCTTAATGAATTCGGGTTAAGTTTGCCAAAATAATGTTTTATTTCTTCTAATTGTATTTATTTGATTTGGTTCATGATTGTGAGAGATGCATTACGAGAATTGGTGCTATAGTTTATGTTTGGGAATATAAGTATTTGGGTGAATGAATACAAGTTTGAATGGAGACAATAAGGCCTTAGCTTCATCGTTATAGACAGACAATCGAGGGGATATTATAGATTAGACAACTGAGAGAGGAGTCGAGGAAGGAATAGCAGCGAAAATAATTGTGAACAGAGATTATAGTAAAATATAGACACTTATGTATGCACTTATGCCTCACACGCGCACACACCCACACATAGAGAGATATATATACATATATAATCGCGGCTAAATTTTAACCGTTTAAGGTTTTTTAAAAATTAGTTTTCGTGTCATTTCGTGTCATATATATATATACAGATATATATATATATACATACATATATATATATATATATATATATATATATATACATACATACATACATATATATATATGCACGTCAACCTCCTTTCCGTTTCCGTTAAAAAAATTCCACACACAAAGTTTTGGTCGGTCCAAGGCTATAGTAAAAGACACTTGCCCAAAGTAGCACGCAGTGGGTCGGAACCCGAGATAATCTGATTAGAAAGCAAACTTCTTACCACACAGCCACGCTAGCGCCTGTAATTCTTTCGCATTTACAACCATTATTTCCCCTTCTTTAAACATTACTAATATATTCTAAGATTCTCACGGTAAAACCTCACTTTTTAACCTTGTCAACCCATTTCCTCAATTACTGTATTGTAGTATTATCTATACATTTGACTCTTTGTCTCATCAGTACTCCATGCAAATTAAGCCTCGGTAGAGTTGCTTACAGGATCGATGCATTAATTGCCTGCTGGGGCATTTATAGCGCCATCTTTCAAAGTAGCATCGGACAAAGCTGATATTCATTTTCTTTGTCCGTCGTTTTCTTTGTTTCATTGTCAATGTGTTGTCAGTCAAACGGAATTTCTTCAGACGACAAGCGACTCTCTATTAATATATTGCCCTGTTGATTATAACTTCATGTGTTCTCATCAAAATCCTCACTAATTATATGTCTATAGATAGATAGATAGATAGACATGTGATAATTAGCTAGCTAGCTAACTAGATAGATATAGATATGTATATATATGTGTGTGTGTGTGTGTGTGTGTGTGTATGTATGTGCGTATACGTATATTTATATAAAATAAAAGTGCTTATATATATATATAT
>NC_069005.1:27811619-27812339 GCF_001194135.2 Octopus bimaculoides | reverse complement strand
ATATATATATATATATATATACGTATATGTATATATTTGATATATTTTCAAGCATATTTATTTTTATTGATATAAAATCTATTTGGACTTGTTTATGTTCTGTTACCCAAAGAGGACAATAATCTATAATCACAGAATGCGAAATCTACCGTATTCTTCATCACAATAGGTGCCGAATGTTTGTTAAAGTTTTGAGACATCAAGTTAAGGTTTATTTTGCAGCGAACCATATCGCCCAGTGTCGAAGAAATATTTTCAATAAATATCTCAATACTCAGTTTAACTCTTTGAAAACATAATTTTGATATTAGTCTAATTAATTCTTCGGTCTCCACGTGGCTGTGTGGTAAGTTTGTCAGTTGTAGTACTTGTGTATAATGGAATTTGTGAACTAACCGTCTTTTTGAAGAGTTAAATGGGTATAAATGTCAAAACTAACAGATATTGCTCTAAACTGGAATAATTTGCTTCCATGGACATGTGTAACAAATTATTTTAATTTAATATATCACATAATAAGTTTATGTGCGTATGTCTGTGTAAGGTGTATGTGTGTGTGATTGAGTGAGTGTGTGTGTGTCTATGTGTATATATGTGTGTTGATAATCGGCTTACAAATGCTATATGTAAATCTACCTGTGTCTACTTAACCATATATCTATATTTCTATGTATATGTATGTATGCATGCATATATATATATATATATATATATATATAT
>NC_069005.1:27801830-27803677 GCF_001194135.2 Octopus bimaculoides | reverse complement strand
CCCCCCCTCTCTCTCTCTCCCTCCCACTATACAACACAGTTTCTATCTACCAACTTTACTCCCAAAACATCGATCGACCCACGTGGTTACAGCAGAAAACACTTGCGCAACGTTCCGCGCAGAAGTACTGATGTCGAACCCACGTGTTTACTAAACGAGCTAATTACTTATTCAGCTAATTAATCATAAAACTAATTAATCATTCAGCTATACCTCAGCCACTCCATCAGTGACCTCGAGTAGAGAAACGACAAGAGATGAGAAACTTCAGCCAAAGTATTTATATAGTAAAGCAAAGAACAGCGATATCGACCAGATGGCAAAATAAATACATCAGACATCCCATTTTGTTTGTTTTTGGTCTCTCCGCATAAAAACCTGAGAAACTCTGGATAATTATCAATTTTGTCTGTCTGAGACGCTATCCCCGTTATAATTAGACAAGCAGCTATGTAAAGGCATATCGTGGTTATAAATTCGAAAGTAAAATAATAGTAGAATAATAGTGTTTTTATTATTCTTTTATAACATATATGTGGATATACTTTGCTGGTCTTTCATGTTGAAATTATTAAGTAAGCGTTCGTCTACTTTCTAAATCTCTAATATATTCCCATAAATGCGAAAGTTGTCCAAGACTGCAGACAAGCACATAATATTTTCCTGAGAAAATTGTTCTTAGAAATGTTATGATTTATATATGTATATACATACATACATACATACATACATACATACATATATATATATATATATATATATGTGTGTGTGTGTGTGTGTGTGTGTGTGTGTGTGTGTATACTTCTCACTCTTGCGAGAACATTATAAAACAAAGGAAGAAAATATTTAAAAAATGATAAAGATATTATTTAATAACTGGTACTGCATTATTTTACTGCTAGTCTGACATATATAAAAACACATATATAAAGATAAGTTATATAATAATACAAAAATAAGCAAATAAAAATAACAGTAATATATATAATAATATAAAAATGCATATATAAAAATAATAGTCATATAATAATATAAAAATAAATATATAAAAATAATAGTTATATAATAATATAAAAATGCATATATAAAAATAAATTATATAATAATATAAAGATAAATATATAAAAATAAACTATATAGTAATATAAAAATAAATGCATAACAAATATTGTATAATAATATAAAAATAAATATATAAAAATAATAGTTATATAATAATATGAAAATGCGTATACACTGATAATAGTTATAATATAAAATACGTATATAATGATAACAGTTATATGATAATATAAAACTACGTAAACAATGAAATAAAAATACATATGTAATGATAATAATAGGTAGAAAATGATAAGAGACGTTAAGAGGGAAAATCAAAGTGTGAATGCAACATCTTCAACGAGAGATAATAACAGAGAGGAGCTGGAGAAAGTAGACTTTGAGAACTCTTTCTCAGCACAATCATAGAAGAATTATAAGAAATGAGGCAGGCGAGGCGGCGAGCTGGCAGAAACGTTAGCACGCCGGGCGAAATGCTTTACGTTCTGAGTTCGAATTCCGCCGAGGTAGATTTTGCCTTTTATCCTTTCAGGGTCGATAAATTAAGTACCAGTTGCGTACTGGGGTCGATCTAATCGACTGGTCTCCATCCCCAAAACGTTGGGCCTTGTGCATAGAGTAGAAAAGAATATTACTGTATCTAAGGCGGCGAGTTGGCAGAAACGTTAGCACGCCGGGCGAAATGCTTAGCGGTATTTCGTCTGTCTTTACGTTCTGAGTTCAAATTCCGCCGAGGTCGACTTTGCCTCTCCTCCTTTCGGGGCCGATAAATTAAGTACCAGTTA
>NC_069005.1:27800243-27801486 GCF_001194135.2 Octopus bimaculoides | reverse complement strand
TTACACGATTGCAATTTTTAGTACAGTTTATATAAAAATGCATCGAATATAACAGTATTATAGGTCTTATTCTGTACGGCAACGGGAAGTTTTCATGCTTACTGTTTCCTGAAAAAAATCAATATATTATATTACGGATATGAAGGAAAATGTTTTAAAGTCTCAGCAATAATAACAAGCCAGAAAGCTGTAACTCTTGACAATTATACTTCCCCTAAATAAAGCGGTGTTGCATGCGAATTTAATTGGAAACGTATGTAGGTGTTTGAAAACTCTGTTTCAAAATGCTGTTTACACTGGAGACATGGAGACATGGAGACATGTCTACAGCGATGTTTCAGATGATAGCTATGCATTTCCCCCATATAGACGTTACATCACATTTGAACTAATTGCTGAAAATTAACGTTCGACAATAGTACTTGTCACTATAGGATACCTTCTAGGCAAGCAAATCAAATGTGATGTAACCAAAATAAATTCGATCTGATGCTTAAATGAAACTATAATCAATTTGGTCGTCTGAATATAAGGACAAACAACCATAAATTTATTTTAGGCATTTAAACAGCGAAGCGAGAGCACAATATCAAAACTCGGATGTTCAAAGTATGGAATTCATCAAGGGAAAACAAGAGATACAATCGATGTATATAAAACACTAAGGCAGCGAGCCGGCAAAATCGTTAGCTTGCTGGGGAAAATGCTCAGCGACATTTCGTCCGTCATTACGTTCTGAGTTCAAATTCCACCGAGGTCGATATTGCCTTTCATCTTTCGGGGTCGATAAACTAAGTACCTGTTAAATACTGGTGTCGATGTGACCGACTTACCTCTACTCCAAAAATTGCTGGCCCTGTGCCAAACTTCGAAACCAGTTTTCGATTCATATGTAGTTATAATCGAACACCTCCTTTCATACACACATCATCCATACTATAAGGTCACGTGGGTTTAGCTAAAACCGTTGCCAGTTTCGCAGCAACTGACAGCCAGCAGTAATCTAAGCCATGGAACATGAGAAATGCTTATGCAAATACACGGAAAAAGATTATTATAAATCAATGACAATGAAACAAACTATTGTATTAATGATCTCAACGAATATTGTTAATGAATAAGTATGTCTAAAAATATAATCATATAGATTGTATTATATATGTCGAGCGGTGGAGGGGGCAATCTCAAACACAAGGATAGATAAATATGTGTGTGTGTGTGTGTGTGTGTGTGTACCTGAGTG
>NC_069005.1:27797501-27799488 GCF_001194135.2 Octopus bimaculoides | reverse complement strand
ATTTAAAATACACTTTTATCTGCGCTGAAAATACACCCAGTTTGAGACTATGGGCCTCGCTCTCAGAAAGCGGAGATAAATATCAGGTCGACTCATTGTTTAATTTTTGACTTTTGTTCCGGCCATTACCGGGATTCGATTAGTGTCCTCTCCTCTGATCGGTGAGAGAGCGTAATGGCTATTACTTTATGAATAATGCAAACACAACTAGGATTGGCCCAGCGTATTAATTAAGAGAGGCACCAACACATTCGCACGCGCACACACACACACACATACACACACACACACATACACACACACACACTTACATATATACATATATGTGTGCCTGCGTGTAATTGTGAATTTGTGTAATGACGTTGAAGCTATCATCCTTATTAACATCAATGGACACAACTCATGTCCCTTCCTACCCTCACGTACACCCATTCAAACCTGTGTGAATTCTACATCGTCCTCCCTGTCTAAATTATATTTCTTATTCCCACAGTCCTCCTGCCCTAACTGTATCGTTCTCACGTGTCACCGACTCCCTAAACAACTTTAGATACTTTCTTAACTTCAAATCTAATTTTCTTTTCCCCTTAATTTATCGATTCAATATTACCGCATTATAAGACAACGAGCTGTTAGGACCGTAAGTACGCCGGACAAGAATGCTTAGTGGTATTTCATCCGAGTTTACGTTTTGAGTTCAAATTCTGCCGAAGTCGACTTTGCCTTTCATCCTTTCGGAGTCGATGAAATAAGTACCAGTTACACACAGGGGTCGATGCAATCGATTTGCCCCTCTACTCAAGTTTCAGGCCTCGTACCTATAGTAGAAAGGATTATTATTATTATTATTATTATTATTATTATTATTATTATTATTATTATTATTATCATTAGTAGTAGTAGTAGTAGTAGTAGTAGTAAATGAAGTACCAGTTGAATACTGGGGTCGAAGTATTTCACTTACCACTCTCCACGAAATTGCTGGCCTTGTGTTAAAATTTGAAACCACTATTACTACATCACGGAACTCACGTTTCTAAATAGTAACACTTGGCTCCGTGTATCAACTGCTGTTTTTTTTTTTAACACATCGAAACACTGAGTCGTATACCCGTACCCACGAGTACATAAGTGACTATTATGTACCAGTAAATCACGACCAAACAGCAGTAGTATTATCTAACATCAGCATAACTGAAAAATCATTTAATAACAGACTATACCAACATATGAACTCCTTCAGACATCACCCCAAAGAACCTCTAGCTGCTAAAAAATGTAAGAATATATGATGTAATATGATTCGTCCTGGATAGGTGCAACATATCGTATTACGGTACAAGTGCTGAAACGAAAGCTTAACTAAATAACGCCATATAATTTATCCCTTATAGATAAGGAACTAAAATAAAAACTAATTGTAAGTAAAGCTTGTAATTCTTTCTATCGCCATTTAGGAAGACAGACAAAGCACTGCTAAGGAAGACATCACATTACATGGTCCCATCTTTCATTTTGCTTACCCACAATCACGAAACCCATTGAATGACGTTGTATCCAAATACTAAGACATCTCGTTAAAACCGTGATACTGAAGTAATAACAAACACTAAACATGTATACAATATTTTGTAAGATATCATTCCGTGGACTGAGTTGTTTGACACGGAAACAAAAATGTATACAAAACAGATGAAAAAAGCCTGGACGATAAATGAAAAATTCGAACCACGTTTCCATCGTGTTTGTTTTCTCGATTTTACAAAATTGATATTTACCTGTGCATAATATTCAATAGAATTGATAGAAAATTTTTAAAATTCTATAATTTGCTCACGCACGCGCACCCATACGTTCGCTCAGTGACATGCAGCTAATAAAACCGGGGCATGTAGTTATTTATATATATATATATGCATATGCATATGTAAATACATCTTTATATATATGCACACACACATTTGCATGTATATATATATATATATAT
>NC_069005.1:27796543-27797051 GCF_001194135.2 Octopus bimaculoides | reverse complement strand
CTTTCACACTTACTCTTTTCCCCATACCCCTCACTAACTCTCTCTCTCTTTCTCTGTCATTCTTCTTCCTCTTATCTCTCTCTCTCTCTCTCTCTCTCTCTCTTTCTCTCCGTCACACTCTTGGAACATTCAGCACGAAATTAATTCCATTCGCTGACGATCAATTATTAAAAATTTTCACCATCGATTTTTTTCTTGTCAAATAACGTTTTCTATGTTTGGACACGTATTGGTGAATACATCAGTAATAGTAAATTATTGATTGCGATTAATCCTTTCTCGCCGAGAGATGTCACTGTTGTATTAAGAACATCAGTAGAACTGATAGAAGCAGGAAGTTCATTAGAAATTACGCTAGCAGCAACTTCCGCCGGCCATTTTTTCGACAATATGTTAGAAAGTATACATACGGACACGCACATACATACATACATACAGGCATACATACATACATACATACATATATATATATATTGACATACGTACATACAAAGCTTATATATATATA
>NC_069005.1:27793066-27794110 GCF_001194135.2 Octopus bimaculoides | reverse complement strand
ATATATACATACATATATATATATATATATATATTTATATATACACACACACACATATATATATATATATATATGTGTGTGTGTGTGTGTGTGTGTGTGTATGTATGTATGTATATATATACATATAATATGGATAGATAAATAGATAGATAAATTGCAAAATAGATAGGTATATCTACGTGCGTATATAAGCAAATGCAGGTATTTATATGTATGTATATGAATATATATATATCTTTTTTGCTCTCCTCTGTGTATGAGTTTAGTCATACAAACATGTATCTGTATGTGTATATGTATATACATACATATATAGGTGTGTATATAATATATATGCACACACATATATATATACATATATATACACTTATATGTGTATGTATGCGCCTATATCTATATGTATACGCTGACGTATATATGCATGTGCATATACACACATTTGTATATACACATACTTATAAACATGCATGTGTACATGTTTCATCTGCAATTTAATTTAAGTTGCAAAAGCGAAATAGATAATTAATTAAAACTAATTAAAGATATTTTAATCAAAGTAAGCACCGGCATGAAATGGTGTGGGCGGAGCATGGTGTAATAGGAGAAGGAGGTGTGAGAAGGGTGAGGAGGAAGAGGAGAGAGTGTAGAAGAAGGAGATGGGGGCGAAGGAAGAAGAAGAAGAAGAAGAAGAAGAAGAAGAGGAAGAAGAAGAAGAAGTATGAAGAAGAAAAAGAAGAAGAAGAAGACGAAGAAGACGAAGAAGAAGAAGAAGAAGAAGACGAAGAAGAAGAAGAAGAAAAAGAAGAAGAAGACGAAGAAGACGAAGAAGAAGATGAAGAAAAAGAAGAAATAGAAGGTAGTTGAGAAAGAGAGACGCATAGGAAAGAAGTTGAGATGGAAAAACAAACAACAATAACAACTACATAAGCAACAATAGATGTCAGCAGCAGCAGCAGCAGCAGCAGCAGCAGAAGCAGCAGAAGCAGCAGCTGTCATCGTGCAATATATCATTAGATTAAGTGAATATCTTTTAATGTCATTATC
>NC_069005.1:27792143-27792827 GCF_001194135.2 Octopus bimaculoides | reverse complement strand
AGTGGTTAGGGCATTCGTCTCACGATCGTGAGTTCAATTCCCGGTGAAGCGTTTTGTCCTTGAGCAAGACACTTTATTTCACGTTGCTCCAGTGCACTCAACTGGCAAAAAATGAGTAGTACCTGTATTTCAAAGGGCCAGCTTTGTCACGCTGAATCTCCCAGAGAACTACATTAGGAGTACACGTGCCTGTGGATTTTTCAGTCCCTTGCACGTTAATTTCGCGAGCAAGCTGTTCCGTTGATTGGATCAGCTGGGACCCTCGTCGTCGTAACCGACGGAGTGCTCCTATATACATTTGGAGAATCCGCGTCAGCCTCTTTTGCTCTTTTTCCGTGAAACCGAGTATTTTTAGGTTTGTATATGTATTTATGTATGTGTTGAGGAAATGCTATATCGAATAAGATACGACGGTTAACCAATGCTTAAAACTCCGTGTAAATCAATAACACACACATCCAACTAACGTTGGTAAGTAGCAGCCGACGAAATTATATTTTCTTCATCAGATCTCGCATATCAATATCATTATGCGATCATTTAAGTAACGATTAGCACGCAACGTACAAGAATTCGCTCGCAAAACACGTATAAATGTTATATAATGATGTTATAATAAGAAGACCAACTGTTTCTTTTTACATTATGCGCTCGGATATATATATATATATATATATATATATA
>NC_069005.1:27787332-27789985 GCF_001194135.2 Octopus bimaculoides | reverse complement strand
CTCTGAAATCTTTCACAGCCTTGGATTTTTATCTCATTCTGTTAATTATATATATATATTTTGTACGACTTTTCTTTCTTGTTCTTCGATTTACTATTCCGACTTCTAATCACGCCAGGATTTATCTTGAAATGATTATCTCCCTTACAATTACCGGCCACCAGGGAACACTATCTTCTTTATTTTTTTACATTATCAGACAAATAGTTTTCTGTATTAGACTCGATAGCCATATTGTAGATGTGTAAAAGTATGGAAAAATAGAAAATTTAATAGAAAACTGAATTTCTGAGACTCAATATTGTAGTCATTGTATTTCAGTGAATGTGATATTCAGTCTCTATTTTCAATATTTCATTAGAGGACATATGTTGTTATTTCCTTAATTTGGTATTTTTTCTTCGAGACACGTCCACCTCACCTGATTACAAAATTCTGCTGGTATTTTCAAGAAATATCTGCCAAAGTTGTGTTGGCTACGTGCTCACATTGTGCCAAGAAGGTAACTATGAGTCAACAGTCAACATCATTACAGATATTATTCATTCGAGCCCCGTGTCTTAGGGTGCAGTTCCTTGTTCTTTGATTTGGACCCGATGTTCCGTTGCCTTCAATCTCATGACGAATCATTCTCATGAATCGCCTATAAAGAAGCGATTCGCTGCTCTTATCTATTTGGAACATGGTGTAATTAGTTCTCAGAGCTTATTGTTAGGCGTTGCATATCAATGCCTCGGTGCATCCTTTCAGATCCCTTTTTCTTAGCCATCCCCAAATGCTGGTCTTGTCTTTTCCTTCGATTTCTCTGCGGTATTTGCCCATTCAGTGATTTCGTTTTCCAAACTGCTTAATTTTCCTTCTTCATCTTGTTTCTTAAATGCTTGTGAGTGCATCACATTTTCGGTAGTAGTAGTAGTAGTAGTAGTAGTAGTAGTAGTAGTAGTAGTAGTAGTAGTAGTAGTAATGTTGCTTCTGTGGTTGCAGACGTATCGACATCCGTTTCAATTCCCAGTTGATTTACGATAGGCATAAACTTTACCGTTCAGCCGCTCTCTTCTTTAACGTCATTAACAGTGGCGCTTTGATGTGATGATGATGATGATGATGACATCTATGATGGCGTTAATGATGATAATGATAATGATGACGACGACGACGACGACGATGACGACGATGATGGTGATGATATCTATGATGATGTTAATGATAATGATGATGATGATGACGACGACGACGACGATGGTGATGATGATGGTAGTAGTGGTGGTGATGGTGGTGATGATGAATATAATCATACTGATGGTAAGAATGATGATGATATTTATAAATTTGATAGTTGTGATAATCAGGGTAATAACAATAATAATAACAACAGCAACAGCAACAGCAACAACAACAATATAAATAGTAATAATAATAATAATAATAATAATAATAATAATAATAATAATAAAAATAATAATAATAATAATAATAATAATAATAATGATAATAATAATAATAATAAAAATAGTAATAATAATAATAATAATAATAATAATAATAATAATAATAATAATAATAATAATAATAATAGTAGTAGTAGTAGTAGTAGTAATAATAATAATAATAATAATAATAATAATAATAATAATAATAATAATAATAATAATAATAATAATTGTAATAATAATAATAATCCTTTCTAATGAAGGCACAAGGTTTGAAATTTTGTGGGAGGGGACAAGTCCGTTTCCATGAAGCCACAACTGAAGTTGCTGGAAAAGACAGGTGGGAATGGCTGAAGAAAGTAACATTGGAAAAAGAAACTGAGAGCGCTGTACTGGCAGCGCAAGACCAAGTTTTGGCCACGAATTGGAGCGTCAAACGTAGGAATGAGCAAGTGTCTCCGCTATGCCGCATCTGTTATAGGGTGGACGAAACCATTGCCGAAATCACGAACGAATGCCCTAGACTTGCTCAAAACCACTGCAAGTTGTGGCGACACGATGAGGTAGAGAACGTGCTATATTGGAAACTGTGTACGACAAGTGGGTGGGGGGGGCTAGAGAGAGGCCAGACGTGGTATGAGTACAAACCGCAGAGAGTGGCGGAAAGGGAGACTTGCAAAATTCTCTGGGACTTCTCAATCCAAACAGAAAAGGTGCTAGAGCATAACAGATGCATCACGTTAACAAGATGCATTACGTTCTATATAATTGATATTGCGCGCCAATGTCCTTTAGGATTCAATAAAAAAAAAGGCTACATAGTGTCATCTCACGGTCTAGAACTACCCAACGGCGACAGAATCAAATAGGTTGAGACGGATGGATATAAGTATCTGGGTATTTTGGAGTATGATAAATTCAAGGAGTGTGAGATGATTTTTAACTACCTTGCAGCCAAGATAACCTAGTATGAGGAGCAGATCCTCACTCACGTGCGTAGCCGTAGAGTGTTATCTGGCCTCTTCTATTCGGGCGTCTTGCGTCTACCGTGCCATAACATTTTTTTTTCCTCTGGTGACGTATGTTTTGATACTCCAGACATTCAAATAATAATGTTTTCTATTATAGGCATACAAGGCCTGATATTTCCCGGGGGTTGGGGTTGGGGTTGGGGATGGGGGTCAGTCGGTTATATCAGTCGCAATGCTCGGCTTGTAATTAAT
>NC_069005.1:27784686-27786372 GCF_001194135.2 Octopus bimaculoides | reverse complement strand
ATGTGCACGCTCGAACGTGTACATACATGTGATGATGATCATGAGGATGATGAGGTGGAGGAGGGGAAGAAGAAAAATAATAATAATAATAATAATAATAATAATAATAATAATAATAATAATAATAATAATACCAGCAACAACAACATCAAGAAGAAATTGAAGCCTTTTCCTCTTGTCGTCTTCGTTTTAGTTTTTGCATTTTCTTTATTTGTTTTCCTTATTTTATTCCATTTTTCTTCTTTTTCTTTCCAATTATTCTTTTTTTTCTCTTTATATTTCTACATTATTATTTCATATTATGTCATTGTTATCATGCTCGCCATATTTGTTTGTATTTCTCTCTGCTTTTTTTTTGCCTTTTTTTTTAACAATTTTTCAACAGGCGTTCGTTACTTAATTATACTCTGGTCTCTATTAAATTCCGTTTTCATTATATAATATACCGCATTTATTATATATAGCTTTCTATGCATATGCGTTATATAAACTTTTGCATCACTCATTTGTATAGAAAATAGTAGAAACCAAAATGAAATTAATTAATAAAAATAAATTAAATGAGAGAAAAATAACAGCTCGGAAAACTGTGACAGAACAATGACAATGATAAAATATTGTATAATCTATATAAAATTATACCATTTCCTTTGTATACTTTTGTTATTGTTCAGCTATTCATTCATGGTTTTCCATAATTCGCTTTAATCAGTTATATTTTCTGTAATTTTTCACTATTTTCAGTGTATAATAACATTATTTATATTATTTCAAATTGTATTACTGTTTTAATCTACCTGTGTTCCCTCAATCTGATTTTCTGTTAATAACGTAGAATATTCCCGTATTTATTTTGAATAATATTTTTTATATTATTTTTATATTATATTTCTGTACTCATTATGCTCGTCACTCTCTTCTGTTTGTTTCTAGGGTATGTTAATTTTATTTCCCATTGTCTTTCAGCAGTAACTATTTATTATAATGCTATATAACCATATTAATTTTATGCATTATAATATATCATATTATATATATTATTCACCAAGCGCTTAGACGAGAGGATCTCTCAAGGCTAACAACGCAGTACCCGATGTTCCAACAAGACATCCATGTTAAGTTGGATATAAATATCACCTTCTGATATATATATATATATATATATATATATATATCATATTGGTATATTACACATTTTTATGTCGTATTATTTTTATATTATATTATATGATTCTTATATACAGGCGCAGGAGTGACTGATTGGTTAAAAAGCTTGCTTCGCAAGCACTTACTTTCTGGTCTGCTCTGTTGCGTGGAATCTAGAAAAGTCGTTGGAAAACCGATTATAGCAGCGACTCCATCTAAGAATATCTGAAGAAGGAATTATATTCCGAAATATCATCTGACTACGGATAACTAAATTACAACAGGTATATAGTCCATTTTTTTGAATTATAGTGCATTGTTGTACCATTCAAAACTATTTATTCTTTACTTGGCAAGTGTCTTTTACTGTAGCCTCGAGGCGACCAGTGCCTCATGAGTGAATTGGGACACAGAAAATGTAATGAAATCCATCGTATCACATATCGCATATATATATATGTATATATATAAAAAAATAACAGAATGAGTTTTAAAAATTCCAAAGCTGTGAATAGTTTTCAGAACATTTTTTTTTATCTC
>NC_069005.1:27778178-27780977 GCF_001194135.2 Octopus bimaculoides | reverse complement strand
AAGTCTATTTCTCGGCATATTTGGCATAAGGATTTTTTCTTTTGCCCTAGAATTAAGCCAAGTGAGAGGGAAAACGCCAGAAATTCTTCTTCCTGAAGTATTAACGGAATGAGATTCTCCTTCCAACCAATAATCCTCTTCTCCGCCCCATCGTTTTCCTCGCGCACAATTTGTCCCATTTTTAAGGTAATTCAATTAATAAAACCAGTTTATATATGTTTTTTTTGTATTTTCCTTTATTATGCTTTTATAATTGGCGTTTTCCTTAACACTTCACCTTTTCTGTTAGGCTTTAAGCCCATAAAAAAAAAAAAAAAGATTTTCGGTGGTTTTGGTGGGCTGGAACGGATTAATTATATTTCATTTAATTTCAATGGCGAAAATTGATTAGTAAAACGAATAAATCGTAAAACGGACTCGGAAATGGAACGAACTAAACTCGCACTGCGAGGTATCACTGTGTCATAGTTTAAGTATGTGTGTGTATGTGTGTATCTGATTACATATAATATTTATGGATATATACATGCACACACTATACATATATGTATATATATATATATATATATATCATATTTCATATACATATAACATATATATGTATATATATTTCTGTGTGTGTGTGGAGGGGGTGTTTGTGCTTCTCTGTTGGCATAAAGGCATAGTACGTATGTGTTCGTGTCCTGTAACATCCAGTTCCATAGCCGTTGGCAAAATATCAAAGTAGCGGTCGATATAATCTATAGTGGATATCAGTGAAGTCCCTCGAGGTCTTTCCAGCACATGATGGTGTGTCATATGACAACTGATGACCTGAGAATGTGTTCCAATGTGCGATAAAGTATTTCCTATACCAACTTTTCGTAAGTTCGAATTTTGCTGCTAGCAATCCATTATGCGCCATAAGCAAAATACGTCGTTTACGTTGTTCTGAATTACCTCGATCAATTCTGTGCTGTCGTGAAAAATCGTCCCACGCGTGGTTGTGTGGTTAAGAAGTTCGCTTAGCAACCACGTGATGTCGGGTTCAGTTCCACCTCGGGCGAATGTCTTCTCTTCTATTTCCGGCCCAACCATTGCCTTTTGAGTGAATTCGCTAGACGGAAGCTGCGTGGGTGCATGTTGTACGTTTATGTGCGTATGTGTGTGTGTGTGTGTCTGCGTCGGTAGTTGCTGCACGCTTACACACACACACACACACACACACACACACACACCACTTTACAACAGCTGTTGGATTGTATACGTCTCTGTAACTTGCAGCTCGATAGAAAATGGTGGCCAATAGAATATGTGCCAGAGTTTTAAAAATCATCTGTGTGTATGTGTGTGTGTGTGTGTGTGTGTTGAGAAATTAAAAGTTATGGTCAACGAGTAGCCATTGGTTACGGACCTATAAAGCGCCTAGCAGTATAGGCGACTCGTCAGACAGAAATGGCTGAAGATGCATAACCTCTCTACAACTGGAGGAAGATATACGTAACGTGAGGGCATGAATTCATATGACTGAGTTTAAGTGGATGTTTGTGGGTTTGAGCGCGCGCGCGTACATGAATGTGTATGATACTTCGATTATGATCGTTATCCATATAGTTTTTGATAACAATATCCGAGTGATGAGCATTGATCACCTTATCTGTGAGTATTGATTATTCCAACGTATTTCTTATCCCAATATTGGTCTTCTGAAGACGGGTGAGATAGTAGAACCGTTAACACGTCGGACAAGATACTTAGCGGAATTTCGTCCGTCTTTACATTCCGAGTTCAAATTCCGCCGGCGTCCACTTTGCCTTTCATCTTTTCGGGGTCGATCATTTAAATATTGGGGTCGATGTAATCGATTTAACCCCTTCACCCGAATTTATCACCCTTGTGCCAAAATTTAAAACCAAGATTAATAAGTAGGAAGGCAGCGAGCTGGCAGAATCGTTACCACGCCGGTTAAAATGCTTAGCAGCATTTCATCCGTCTATACGTTCCTGAGTTCAAATTCCTCCGAGGTCGATTTTGCCTTTGATCCTTTCGAGATCAATAAAATAAGTACCAGTTGAACACTTGGGTCGATGTAATCGACTTAAGCCCTTCTCTCAAAATTGCTGGCCTTGTGTCGAAATTTGAAACTAATATCGGTCATTCTGTCACTCTCTGAGACACTTACTGTAAACCTTTCATAACACTGACCAAACTTCCAGCGCTTGGAAGTTCCAACTTTGTAATACTTTTGACCGCATTCCTCGTTCAAACTGAACAGTCAAACAATATGGCTTCTTGTTTCTTCCTTCATCTCCACGTATTCGGCATTTACTGTATTCTGCTTAATTTTATGCATTGAGGATTTTCTAATGGAGAAGATTTGATCCTATACCACAATTAAGAAGCTTTCATTCTCAGCTTATCAGCCAATTCTACAGATTTTCCTTATCTACTTCGATTCGATTCCCTGTTTCCAAGTGTTGGTCAAGTAGAGGCTTTCTTGCCATCGCTTTAGCATGACATTTGCTGGCTTCATTCTTAGCTTAGATTTTAACCTTTTCGCAATTCCTCTTGTCTTTGATTTTTTTCCTCTTTACAACTGTCATTTTAGCGACTGTTTTATATTCGTTGGTTTCCTCCAAGATTAAAAACTGGCATTTTGTTTGTTTCGGTCATATTTTATAGCTATTTTATTCAATATTCCATGGTTCATTTCTAAATATTTTTCTTCTTCTCCTGCTGTGGAACTTTCAAAATAGATTTCCTACTGCTTAAAGCCCATCACTAGCTGTATTCGCCGTAAAAATAGCATTTGCACATCTG
>NC_069005.1:27777157-27778032 GCF_001194135.2 Octopus bimaculoides | reverse complement strand
TTTATATTTGGTACCTTTGACACCTGCTATGAAATAAACTTTCAACGCTTCAGCCATTTTTGAAACTCTCTATCAAAAGTAATAATAATAATACTAATAATGATGATAATAATAATAATAATAATTATTATTATTATTATTACTATTATTATTATTATTACTATTATTATTATTATTATTATTATTATTATTCAGTAGTCTTATTTGTATCACGTGCTTTCACTGCACGACCGAGTGCAGTGCTGTGTGCCTTGGGTATGTGCTGTGGTTTGTTCTGATGCTCTTATTTTCACTGTATTGCATTGAATCATTGCATCCCACAGGATTTTGCAATTCTCATTTTCGGTGACTTCTTCTGGGGTTTTCTTATACCACATCTTAGCTCTTTGTAGACCGTAATTTCCACAGAGTTCCCAATGGATCAATTCTTGTCACATTGTCATGGCGTCATTTATATTCGCGTTGTGCCTATTTCGGGCATTCGCTAACGATGTACCATACCGTTTCACCCCTCTCACCACACATTCTGCATTTGTCTCTATCGTTAGCGTTGTCTATTTTGCACGTCATATAATTGGTCCTTAACGCTTGTTCTTGAGCTGCGCATATGAGTGCTTCTGTCTCTATCTTCAGGTCACTCCTCCTCATCTATAGCCACCGGTCCTCTGCATCTGTCTTGGCGTTCACATATTTTGCAAACTGTATGTATGTATGTATGTATGTATGTATGCATGCATTTATGTATGTATATATGCATGCATGTATGTATGTATGAATGTATGCATATATTTATGTGTGTGTGTGTGTGCATACAAATACGTGTATATATGTATATATATATATATATTTATATATATATATATATATATATATAT
>NC_069005.1:27775341-27776590 GCF_001194135.2 Octopus bimaculoides | reverse complement strand
GAACGTATGGCTCTGAGAGTGTAGTATGCTCGACTATTGGGAAAATATGTGTGTACAAGCAGCATCATTCTAACGTACGAAACTAATGAACGCTGACTTCATAGAACGGAAAGCAAAAGACGGCAATGAAATAAGCAGCAGATCAAAGGAAGATTATTGCTGTGTGGGCATACATCCATCAAGCTGTAGGAGGCGATAGAAAGAGAGAGTGGGGGAAGGGACAAGTGGGAGTAGAAGCAGAGAAAAGGGGAGAGAGAGAGAGGGGGGAGACTGAGTGGTGAGAGATGGAGAAGTAGGAGTTAATTCCGCCGAGAGTTTTTACTTTAGATCTTGGTGAGATGTAATTTCTTAAAAATAGCGAACTGAAGCCGAAAAACGCTAAAACTAAAAATGAAAAGTCGTAATAAATACGATTTGAATTGCTCCATTTGAATGATGTACGATGTAAAGATATTATGATGAAACGGTATTTAAAAAATGTAACTGTCATAAAGATGCTATAATGAGGTGATGAAAGACATGATAGAAATGTGATAAAACCAGAAAAAGTGTGATAAAGCGGATAAGACATTAGAAAATGTTATAAAAACTTAGAAACCAAAATGAGGCCATGAAACAATAGGCCGGAATCTAATGTCCTGTCTCTAAAATTTTAAGGCTAAAAAAGCGGAATGATGGGAATGACTTAGTACTAAACTGGTGTATTCATGCAAGAAAGTGGTACGAACCAAAGTGGATGAAGACATGGAGGCACAATCAAGTTCTTAGAGAGAGATTTTTCATGTCGTTGGTACCGCAAGAGAGCAGACGACGCCATTATGAAGCTCTAAAAGTGTCCTACATGGTAGGGTGTCAAAAGATTCTAACCTGAAACAGCTATACCAGTTTGTTCATGGGAGCAACTTATAGTGAATGGAGCAGATGAATGGGAGTACACCAGAGAATCTTCTACAATGGAAAACTAACCCAGATATCGTCTGCAAAACTCTGCAGTTAATATTCCAAGTGTAATTGGAAACTGAACTACGACGGTTCGTCAAGAGAACACTTTATTACATTACGTCACAGGGATCAAATGTTATTTGACCTAACACAATGCAATAAAGGGAAACCTTGATGATCCGTTGTGATTCAGAATCTAACTGTATTTCGAAATGCTGGTGCAGAAAATGCAATGAGCAACAATGGTGAAACGTCACCCACGAGGAAAACATTGGTCGTGTTCACCATGTGGTTATGGAAGTCAGGC
>NC_069005.1:27770710-27771784 GCF_001194135.2 Octopus bimaculoides | reverse complement strand
ATTAAATTTGTATACGCAAATTAAATCTAGCCATGGAGGAATGTAGTGGCGGACAAAAAACAAGACAGGAAAACAAACAGAAAAGGCTTTACGGCCAGACGAGAAAAATTATGTGTGTATGAACGCGATGAGGCACGGAACCGAGATATATATATATATATATGAAGTTGAGAATGTGTCTGTCTGTCTGTGTGAATCCCTAAAACTCGAGAACTACCCAACCGATTTCATTCAAATTTTACACATGCCTTACTTATGGTCCATGCTGTGTCATGCCCCCCCCCCCAAAAAAAATTTTTCAACTTCTTGTCTAATGCGAGCCCAGAGCAATCTCTTGTCTCTTGCTCTATTTCAGTATTACGTATCAAAAGTGAAACAATAACATCTCTCTATTGCAATGTGAGATACTTTCAGTTTAATATTTTCACTATTATAGTGAAACTATTACCTCACATATATACATACATACATATTCGTTATAAACATTCTGCCACTGCTACTAATAACTGTTGGGAACCCTTTCAGACCTGCCTTACATTCGAATTCGAACCGGAATCTCAAAAACATTGTCCCCTTACATCTCATTCTCATTTCATTCCCACGACAGGAAATAAAACTTACTTCTCACTACGGGACAATGGAAGATAGTAACAGACATTAACCACATGCTACCTTGTCAAGTGAAATATATTGTCATCGACTTCACATCTAACCTTCCTAGCGTACGGAGTGTTCAAACGATCCCACACCACTGAAGCACCACTGATATCTTCATCCTTCTAGCTGTCTGCTTTCTTATAAATACGACAAAATTCATGTCCAAGCATGTCCACTGATCCTCTACAACACACGATGCAACATCCACCGACCGCACTGCCCGACTGGCAAAAGTCTGTTAGCCCCTGGCAGAACCTCAAATGCCAGGTACCTTCCTGCAGTCTAAGCTTTATCTAGTACTGCAGCTCTGTCAAACAGACGAGCTGTGGAAAACCACGTCTACGAAAGGTTATAGTGAAATGTTGTTGCGTTTAAGAACGTTACTTGAGGGGCGAGGTTATTTCTCAATTTTCTTTC
>NC_069005.1:27769033-27769651 GCF_001194135.2 Octopus bimaculoides | reverse complement strand
GTGAGAATTTACAAAAAAGAAAACAATAGACGAAGAGCGGTGTGTAAACAACAAACAGATGTGTTAGTTTAACGTTCGGGAGGTGAGAAAGTCTTTTACGTTTTGAGCCTACGCTCTTCGACAGAAAGGAACACAGAAATAAACAGGGAGAGAAAATAGAAAAAGGTATAGTGGCTAGCGATCTATCATGGCGAATATATATGTATATATATATATATACATATGTGTGTATCCGAAAAAAGGACATTAAGTTATAGAGCAGTATATATAACGAGTGGCGTCTCTAGAAAATGGAGGAGGGAAGGACCTCGCTACTCAATGTCAACAACAGGGGATTGTCTCCCTTTGGCTGTCGATCGTAAGTGAACCTCTTGCCTTGTGGGTTCCAATAGGCCAACAGGAATTTCCTGAAATGCAAGCACGGAAAGACATGAAATATCGCTAAGCATTTCTCCCGGCGTGCTAACGATTTTGCCAACTCGCCGCCGTAATAATAATAATAATAATAATAATAATAATAATAATAATAATAATAATAATCCTTTCTTCTATAGGTACAAGGCCTGAAATTTGATGGGAGGGGGGTAAGTCGATTAGATCGATCCCAGTACGCAACTG
>NC_069005.1:27766868-27768231 GCF_001194135.2 Octopus bimaculoides | reverse complement strand
AATGTAAGAAATCAATGAATTACTTTTCATACAGAAGTAACGCCCTTTTTGCATTTAATAATTTTCATACTTCGTTTTTTACCGACTCGTGTGGCAATTCTCCCGTGATTATTATTGGAGATAGGGAAGTTTTTTCTCAGTTTTTTTCATTTGCTTGCATCCTTCATTCATTACTATTGCTTGTTTGAGATCGTTAATTGCTCAATCCAGGAATATATGCCACATTTTCACCAACAGCCAAGCACGTGAAAAGGCACACTTGTTCAGATACTAACAAGGGAGACAACCCTTTATTTAATACCGAATAACTTTTTCAGACTTTAATCAGGGGAGATTACTCTTATACATAATTACTTTATTTCTAAGGGAGACTACTCAGGTTTGCTTCATGGAAGTATTCCCCCCAAATGACTCGTTATTTGCCATTCATCCTTTCAGGGGTCGATAAATTAAGCACCAGCTAAATAAAGGTGGTCGATGTAATCGACTAGCACCCTCAGCCAAATTCCTGGCCTTGAGCCAAAATTTGACATCGTTATATTAATGTGATATCTTATTTCATGTTGTTTTTATAGTATATTATAATCATAACGTTTCTTTGTTTTGTTGTTATCATAAACATTGAAGAGCACGATACCGTGTTTATATTATTATTCGGCGAGCTGGCAGAGTCAAATTCAGCTGGGGTCCACTTCGCCTTTTATTCTCTCGGGGGTCGATGAAAGAAGTATCAGTTACTCACTGGGGTCGACGTAATCGACTTAATCTCTTTGTCTGTCCTTGTTAGCCCCCTGTGGGCAATAAAGACTTAGATAATCCCTTTATCTGTCCTTGTTTGTCCCCTCTATTTTTAGCGCTTTGTGGGCAATAAAGAAATAAATATGCTAGTGTTCTTTGCCATTTATCCTTTCAGGGGTCGATAAATTAAGCACCAGCTGAACACTAGGGTCGATGTAATCGACTAGCCCCCCCCCCTCCAATTCCTGGCCTTGTGCCAAAATTTGAAACCGTTATATTAATGTGATATCTTATTTCAAATTCTTTTTACAGTATATTATAATCATAACATTTTTTTGATTCGTTGTTATCATAGACATTGATACCATGTTAGCACGCGGAGCAAAACCCTTTGCGACACTTCGTCTATCTTTATGTTCTGAGTTCAAATTTCGTCGAGGTCGACTTTGCCTTTCATCCTTTTGGGGTCGATAAATTAAGTACCAGTCGAGTACTGGAGTCGATGTGATCGACTCATCCCCTCCCCACAAAATCCAGGCCTTGTGCCTATAGTAGAAAGGATTATTATCATTATTATTATTATTATTATTATTATTATTATCATTATTATTATTATTATTTAAAA
>NC_069005.1:27763564-27766556 GCF_001194135.2 Octopus bimaculoides | reverse complement strand
ACAGTTTTGTTCAAGTGAATGTTTAAGAAACCATAAGAAAATTATGTTTGCTTTAAAATTTGAGATCACATAGACAGTATTTTACGTAGGATATGGGCAGTTCCCATGAGCACTATCTTTTGGACTTCAGCCATTTTGGGGTTTCCTGGTATCTGAGCTAGGTAGTAATCAGCCCGTTTCGCTGTCATTCCCAGGGCACCTATGACAATAGGTATTGTTTTCGTCTTATTATTATTATTATTATTATTATTATTATTATTATTATTATCATTATTATTATTATTATTTAAAAAAAACAAAATTACTGTTGCTATTATATCATTTTCTTTTACCATAATTTATATTACTCATATAATCTCAACATCTTCACCTGCATCGGGAGTAGATGCATTGGCAGAGGTGAAAGTGATGAAGCTATATCCAGAGTGTGGGTCACGAAAAATCGTACATCTCTCATTGATAGTTACTGAGGTGAGTAGATATTCCTTCATCAACTTTCTCTTCACAGCGAAACCAACTCTCAATGAACGATGGTCTGCTTCTTTTCCTTCCTAAATGATGGAGTAACTTGATCTTGATTCTTCAAGTTTGCCATCCTCTAAGAATCTCGTCTCACTAAAAGCAGCAACAGTTTAATTCTTATTTATTTATTTTTTCTTCTTTTTTTTTTGTCTTTGGTCAGTAAGTGTTATTTCCTATTTGCTTCTATCTAGAAATCAAAGGAAATGACTGCTATTTCCCTTCAAACTTTGCTTTTGTGACCTGGACATCAATGTTTTGGAACTGACCTATTTGCCATTACATTTCAGACAGATTCAATGCTGAGTTGCTGAAGCAGAAATATCGTTATAGCAAATATTCTGCTCAATACCACAGATTTGCTTATCAGTTTGCTTGACCTTAACCACTTGAGCCTGTCCCTTAGTGGCTAACATTACTGATCATGAGCCATGAGTAATGGGGGAGCATTACAGCCATGTGTTGAGAGGGATTCTTTGGAGTTTGAACAAATGTAACAAAAGCAAAATTTGAAGGAAATATTAGCCATTTTTCATACTTTCTAAGGGTAAGCAAACAGGAGATCATAGATGCTACCCAAGGACAAAAATCGTTCGTATTACACAGAATTAATATTCAAACGAAGAGATAAAAACTCCAATATTCTAAAACAATAAGAAAACTCTACAAATGAAAGTGAACTCCTTAAACTCGCACAACGATACTCTCTCGAGATCAAATTGTACTCCCCGAGCCAGATAGTAACTTCGAAACCATTATACAAGGTGCAGCAGAAATAACGCCCTTTTTATTTAGTAAATTTTATACTACGAAATTTTCTTTATTTAGTAATTTTTATGGTACAAAAATTTATTACGGTAAAGAAATGAAAAAATAAACAATTAATGAAAATAAATTGTAGTAGCTTTAAGAAATTTATTAAGTGTTGCTCCATTAAAATAACGTAATTAATTGTGATAAAAATTTAATTAACATTTGCAAAATGCTCCCCTTCGTTTTCAGTGCAATACTGGACCCTACCAACAAATTTTATTCAACGAAAACAATAACAATATTTAACAAAAACATCTTTAAATGACGGTCCGACTGTCTGCCAAGAAAATGGGAAGCAGTAATTGAAGTAGATGGTGAATAGGCTCCGGAATAATCATTTAAAGATGTTTTTGTTACATCGTTTTTGTTGAATAAAATTTATTGAAAAAAAAACTGCAATAATTATGCACCAACCCAATATGTATGTGTGTATATGTCTCTCTCCATCTCTCTCTCTTTCTCTCTCTCTCTCTCTCTCTCTCCCTCTCTCTCTCTCTCTATATATATATATATAAAATACAAGTCGGTCTTCTTTCAGTTTCTGTCTATCATATCCACTCTCAAGGTTTTGGTTTTTGGTCGACCCGAGGCTATAGTAGAAGGCACCTGCCCAACGTGCCACGCAGTGGGATTGAATCTACAGCCATAGGTTGAGATAGTAAGGAAGCAAACTTTTTACCACACACCTATGCCTTTGTGTCTCTGTGTTTATCCGCCACAGTTTGACGACCAATGTTACTTTGTTTATGCCCCTCCCCTGCAACTTAGCGGTTCGGCAGCAGCTTTAAAACATAATGAGTAGCAGACTTTAAACAAGTAAGCACTGCGGTCGATTTGTTCAACTAAATCCCTTAAAGGCAGTACCCCAGCATGGCCGCGGTCTAATGACAGACACAATTAAAGGAAAATTTTAAAAGAATGTCTCCTATGAGAATAAGGTCGATACTGAAATATGGAATGGCGACAAGAGTTATTATATTTTTAATTACAGATAGCGGCAAACACTTTGGAATCATTCACAATACGTAAATAATTAAAACACGTTGCAATAATTAACAGTCCACCGCACTACGCTAATTAACATTAAATTTGAAATATTAATTACAGCAATTAAAGCTGAAATACTCAAAGGAGATCCACCATGCCTTCAAACTGAAGGGGTAAGTTGTTATAGCATCACTTAATTATGAAGCAGTAGAAATACACAAGAATAACATTTCTTTAAAAGCCTAATTGATGAAATTTCGACATCATGTGCATTGATATTCCTCCTCCCACCACCACTGCCACCAGCAGCCTCGCTGCAAGCGGCGAAGAACGGTGCGCAGAAATGTTGACAATGAAATAAACGGTAATTGTTGATGAGTAAACAAATGAGACGAAAACACACTTTGAAGAAATGAATTTTAACGCACTAAAAACATCCTTTGCTGCATCGCTCTTTAAGAACGAACAGACCTATGTTCTCGTCTACACGCATGCGTGTATGTACGATGTATGTATGCATTGATATATTATATATATGTGTGCGTGTATGTGAGTGTGTGTGTGTGTGTGTGCGTGTATGTGTGCATTTATGTATATATATATATATATGTGTATATATATGTGTGCATTTGTGTGTGTGAGTGTGTGTGTGTGCATCTATGTATATATATAT
>NC_069005.1:27760554-27761505 GCF_001194135.2 Octopus bimaculoides | reverse complement strand
CGTCTTCGACACCCCGGCCACACTATACACATATTTAAGATACGGGTACGGGTGGTGGAGCAAAGCAAAGAGATTGAGAATAAGGTAAAAAAAAATGGTAAAAATAAAACAAAAAAAAACGATAGTAGAACCAGCAGAAAGTCGAAAAGAATTGGTGACTGCGGCCATGCTGGGACATATATATATATATATATATATATATATTTACATAAATGTGTGTATGTATGTGTTATAACTCCTAACCCCCAGAAACAGGCGTCGAGCCTATAACACCATGTCTTCTCCCCTTTAATTTTATGTGTCTTTGTGCTCTGTGTAAGTTTCTTCGGTTAATATATAAATATCTATAAAAATTTCAGTCTGCTTTTACTTTATTTATATGAGTACAAGCATATACATTCTGTATATCTAATCCAAGCAGTTTCATTTGTCTATTTGCATTCTTAACCCCATATGTGCTCGCCTGGATTTCTCTTATAGCCTCTCTTTAAACTCCGAACTTGGTGTTCGGTAGAGATTTCAGAATGTAAATTCAAATCAGTTCAATTCTACTCTTTTCTATACTGAGCAACCCTGGATGCCATCTGTTGACACTCTCGCGCTCTCTTCCTCTCCCTCTCTAGACGCACATACATATATATATATGTACATATATACATATGCGTGTGTGAGTGTGTGTGTGTGTGTGTGTGTGTGTGTGTGTGTGTGTGTGTGTGTGCGTTTGTATGGGTGTATATAGGTGTGTTTTTGTGCATTACACGCATATACGTTGCACCGTCTACAGACATTTTGGTCTGTCTATCTATCTGTCTGTCACTGTGTATAGTATGCATTACTGTGGATGTGCATAGAATTATATACATACATACAGACATACTTATACATGGTATATATAATATATACATACATACATACATACATACATATATATATATATATATATATATAAAT
>NC_069005.1:27758945-27759629 GCF_001194135.2 Octopus bimaculoides | reverse complement strand
CAGTATTATATTTAATATATATTCGTAGTGTTTCTTTTGTTGTTTTTTGTTGTTGTTTTTTTTGTCGTTTTCCTTTTTTGAACTTATATAGATAGATAGATAGATAGATAGATAGATAGATAGATAGATAGATAGATAGATAGATAGATGTGTAGTACAATTTAAATTTAAGTTTAAATGAACGCTCGTGTTGTGTTGTGCGAGAGAGAGAGGGGGGAATGAGCAAGGAAGAAAGAAAGAAAGAAAGAAAGAAAGAAAGAAAGAAAGAAAGAACGAAAGAAAGAAAGAAAGGGTGAAGGAAAGAAAGGAAGAAAAAAGTGGGGAAGATAGAATGGGAAAAAATGTGACAGCAAAATCTCAAGATCGAAGATTGTTCCGAGTTGAGTGAACGAAATAAAAATCAGAGACGCTACACTAACTCAGCGAAAATATTTGTGACAGTAGGAGGTTGGGGGAAGGGAGCAAAGAAGTGAATGGGATGAAGGAGGGATGAGGGAAGGTCGGAGGATAAGAGGGAGGGAGGGACAGAGAAGAAGGAACGGAGGGTTTTTCTTCTTTGATGTCGGCGGTGATGGATAAATGGCTTGGTGTGTGGAGGTTTGAAGGAGAGGAATTGGAGGGTGACAGCGGTGGTGGTGGTGGTGGTGGTGGTGGGTCTCATGCTGGTGGGTTACGGTGCTAAAG
>NC_069005.1:27757567-27758001 GCF_001194135.2 Octopus bimaculoides | reverse complement strand
AGAGGTAATTGATTAATTGAAGTATCGATCCCTTTTGATAACGGAGGCACAGTTAATTCCGTATAAAATTTAGGTCTCTATGTTATATCTGCGTGCGTGTGTATGTATGTGTGTGTGTGTGTGTGTGCACGTATGCGTGTATGTGTGTATATGTTTTTATGTGAATGCATGTGTGTGTTTGTGTGCATGTGTGTTTGTGTATATGTCTGTATGTTTGGATGTGTGAATATATGTTTGTGTATGTGCGTGGATGTGTGTATCAATACGTGTGTGTGTGTGTGTGTGTGTGTGTGTGTGTGTGTGTGTCTATGTGTCTGTACGTGCATCTGTATGTTTACGCATGCGTGTAGCGGCGAATTGGCCAAGGTGTTAACGAGTAGGAAGTAATGTATGAAAGAAATTGTCCCAGCTCCTCGCGCTCTGAGTTCGAATAA
>NC_069005.1:27754942-27755622 GCF_001194135.2 Octopus bimaculoides | reverse complement strand
TGGTGATGGTGGTAGTGGTGGTGGTGGTAGTGGTGGTGGTGATGGTGATGATGATGATGGTGGTGGTGGTGGTGGTGGTAGTGGTGATGGTGGTATGGATAGATTTAAATAGAGAGTCGTAAAGGGACGAGGGACCGACCGGGAGTTAGGTTAAGATAAGAAAGAGTGAATGTTTATGTGGGAACACGGGGATGGAAATAAGTAGTGAAATGAATTGAAATGCATAGACACACACACACACACACATTATTTTGGCTGTGTCGTAAGAAGTTTGCTTCCCAACCTCATGGTTCCGGGTTCAGTCCCAGCCTTGGACAAATGTCTTCTACTATAGCCTCCGTCCAACAAAAGGCACGTGAGTGAATTGGGTAGATGGAAACTGCAAGAAGCACGCCGTGCATATATCTATGTATGTGTGTGTGTATGTGTGTCTCTGTGTGTGTGTGTATGTATGTTTGTCTTTGTTTTACGAACGATAATAAATTGACCGTTGACTGAACACTATTCAATTTTTTTTCTCCGTGTTTTTCTCCTTGTCTCCGTATTCTTTCTGTTGAAGAGCGTAGCTCGAAACGTCAAAGACTTTCCGTATTCCCGAGCGTCATACTAATATATACTTTTGTTATTTACACCACCTGTCCTCGTCTGTTGTTATTTTTTGTATATTCTCCCATATATAT
>NC_069005.1:27749606-27752641 GCF_001194135.2 Octopus bimaculoides | reverse complement strand
CCATAATCATTGTTGTCATCTTGTATCGGCGATGTTGTTCGTTGCTATCGCTCGCCATTGTTGCGATTGAGACAATTGTTTTCCTTTTTATTGTTATCGGAGCTGTAGTTCACATGAGTAATTTTCTGTTGGAAGGGGTTTGTTTATCTTCCTGCTATCATCGCAGTTGGTGTGTGTGTGTGTGTGTGTTATGCTGGTCAAAAGGATTCTGTGGTGAGTGAGTCACCAGCGATGAATTCCAACGTCGCAGACTGGAAGCGAAGCGAAGTTTTATAGACGGGTCACGTGGTCTTCTCGTCTTGTAAAGCGGGCAGGTTGTACAGACAGGCAGGCAGATAGACAGGCAGGCAGGCAGGCGGGCAGTCCAAACATTTAGCACCAGACCAGCTCATTTGGTGTCTTTTGATGTGACACAGGTAGGTAGAATTATGGGAGACACTCGAAGATGAAGTATGTTTGTGTGTATGTATGTATGTATGTATGTAAATGTATGGATGTATGGATGGATAAATGGCCGGCCGTCAAGATACACATATATATCATGTGTATGTTAATGTGCATCTAATTATATATATGTATATATGTCTGTCTGTCTGTCTGTCTGTCTGTATGTATGTATGTATGTATACATGGATGGATGGGTATTTGTATGTATGCATATATGGATGGATGCAAGAATGTACATATGAATGCATTGTGTTTGTATGGATGAATATATGTATGTATATTTGTATGCTAGTATTTGTATGTGTGCGTGTATGTATGCATGTGTGTATGTATATATGTTTGTATATGTATGTATGTATGTATGTGGACGGATGGATATATGTATGTATGGATGCACATATATATATATATATATATATATATATATATATATATATATATATGCGTATGTATACGGACACTAGGTGAGAGCTGGACATGTTCAGTATAGAAATCACGTAGTCGTGTTCAAAGGAATTTGAACTTGCACACTAAATACGTCATCCCCGACGAGGTCCACAGCAACAAATGTGGCTATAAGAAAACTCCAAGGCAAGCTGATACAGAAGAAGAGGTGTAAATAAACATGATTATGCTTCACACACACATACGCACGCGCACATATAAGTAAAGACCTCCTTCGGTCACGAATGACAAGGGGACTGCGCCTAGAAAGTTACCCTCCGACGCACAAGTCTGGGCAAGGTTGTTTATGGAAGGCCATCAGTCGTCATTATATGTACAGAGGGTAAAAGGGTAAAGACCCCTTTCTGTCATGAATCACCCTGGGATTGAACCGAGAAAGTTACCCTCCGAAGCACAAGTTCAAGCAAGGTTGTTTATAGAAGACCAGCAGTCTCCCATGCATACCAGCCTCCTCGCTCCATGTTACTATATGTACAGAGGGTAATAGGGTAGAGACCCCATTCTGACATGAATGACCCTGGGATTGAACCTAGGAGGTTCCCTTCCAAGGTACAAATCCGGGCAGGGTTGTTTATGGAAGACAAGCAGTCGCCCAAGTATACCAGCTTTCCTTCTCCACACCACTGATGATATCCAAGGGAAAGGACGAAATTCCGCTAAGCATTTTGTCCGGCGTGCTAACGATTCCCCCAATGCGCCGCCTTAATTAAAACAAATACATAATTGATGATCTTTAAAATTGCTGAAGAAAAATAAGGATTAAAATAAAAATGGGGCCGGGGTGTGAAACGAACGAATTTATCTGACGACTGAATATTTCTACTGAAATAAGCAAGGATCACGACGAGACAATATCGTTAGCTATTCGCTAATAGTTTCTTTAATCACTCTGCCCTTTGACCCCTACCCTGTTGTAAATGTTGTAATCAATACAATATTAATCGATCCCAACATTTTATTACTTAAATTATGAGGTCAAAGCCCCTCAAGTTTAAATTATCAATTACCCTCATTTTCGGTTTTAGTTCATGTTTTTTTGTTTTTTTTTCTCTTCATATGTTTTTCTCTTAATATGTTTTTCTCTTAATATTCTGGTGTCACTACGGCGGCGAGTTGGCAGAGACGTTAGCACGTCGGGCGAAATGCTTAGTGGTTTTTCGTCTGCCGTTACGTTCTGAGTTCAAATTCCGCCGAGGTCGATTTTGCATTTCATCCTTTCGGGGTCGATAAATTAAGTACCAGTTACGCACTGGGTTCGATGTAATCGACTTAATCCCTTTGTCTGTCCTTGTTTGTCCCCTCTATGTTTAGCCCCTTGTGGGCAATAAAGAAATAAGAAACGTTAGCACACCGGGCGAAATGCTTAGCGGTATTTCGTCTGTTTTCACGTTCTGAGTTTAAATTCCGCCGAGGTTGACTTTGCCTTTCATCCTTTCGGGGTCGATAAATTAAGTACCAGTTACGCACTGGGGCCGATCTAATGGACTGCCCCCTTCCTTAAAAATTGCGTGCCTTGTGTCTAGAGTAGAAAAGAATATTTTAGTGTCACTACAGTGTCAACAAGCAAAGAAGGAGGATATAGTTCCACTCCTTTCTGTTATAAACACAAGGCCTGAAGTTTTGCTGGAAGTTACTGGTCGATTAGACTCACCCTTGTGTTTAAAAGGTTCTTATTTCACTGACCTCGAAAGGATAAAAGGCAAGGTCAATTTCGGCGAAATTTGAACGCAGAACGCAAAAGTGGAAGAAATGGCGTTAAGCATCTTTTGTCCAGCGTGCTAACGATTCCGCCAGATCGCTGCCTTAATAATAGTAGTAGTAGTAGTAATAATAATAATAATAGATCTTGGTCATAAGGCCGAGAAGCATGGCCAAGATCAATTATCAATTATTATTATTATAATGATGATGATAATAATAATAATTTCTGAACTGTCAACAACGATATTAGTCAATTCTTCGTTTTCCTAATAATCATACAATGCAAGAATATACCGCACCGCCCGATCTGGGAATCGAAAACACGATCTTACAATCTCGAGTGCAACGTCTTTAACCACTCGACCACACGCCGTCACGAAATTCCCTTGGCGCATTTCTTCCTATAATGTTTTATTTGATGT
>NC_069005.1:27747829-27749151 GCF_001194135.2 Octopus bimaculoides | reverse complement strand
AGAGAGAGAGAGAGAGAGAGAGAGAGAGAGAGAGAGATGGGGTACTTTATTAGAACGATCTCAATACTTAGTTCTGCTACTACTATTACCACTACTACTACTACTACTACTACTACTACTATTACTACTATTACTGCTGCTGCCGCCGCCGCTACTACTACTATTACTACTACTCCAGTGATGGACTTCCGTCGCACTCTACGATGAGTATTCTAGCTTTTCGAGCAAATGAACTAACTTCCTGATCACGGAGATATTATGTAAAATGTGGCCGAGTATCCCAAAGACAGCTAGTGACCCTAGCGTAATTCTCAGACGGGATTAGCGTGACACAGTGGCGTGTGACAAAGCTGTGTCATTGGAATTTTAGGCGTAATCCACTCGGGGAGGGGGAGGTTCTGCACAGTTTCCGTTTAGCCACTTTCACGCCCAAGGCTTGGGTCAACTGGAGGCTAAGGGTCAAAGGTCCACAACGAACTTCTTAACCATTCGGCCATATTGCACCCACTACCACTACTACCACTACTGCTACTACTACTACTACTGCTGCTGCTACTACAACTATCACCACTACCACCACCACCATCACTACTACTACCATCACAACTACTACTACTACCATTACTACTACCACCACCATCACTGCAACTACCATCACTACTACTACTACTACCACTACTACCACCACCACCATCACTACTACTACTACCACTACTACCCACCACCACCATCACTACTACTACTACTACCACTACTACTACCACCACCACCACTACTACTACTACTACCATTACTATTACTACAACTGCTACTACTACTACTACTACTACTACCACCGCCATCACCATCACCACTACTACCACTACTACCACCACTACCACCACTACCACCACTACCACTACTACCATTACTACTACTACAACTGCTACTACTACTACTATTACTACTGCTATTACTACTACTACCACCACCACCACCACCATCATCACCACTACTACTACTAGCGCATTTACTACTACTACTACTACTACTACTACTACTACTGCTGCTGCCGCTTCCTCTGCAGCAACAAAGGAATTTCGTTTGTCACATAGTTTTGGAATGGGAAATGGAAGAATGCAGAAGATAAACCACCGCCGGCACCACCGCCACCACTACTACCGCCACCACAACCTTTAACCACAACAATAGGCAACAGTAACACCACCACCACCACAACCGCCGCCACCATTGTCACTGCGACTATGTGCATTCATCTGAAGCAGGCAATTCTAAATACACTTCTTCTTCTTCTTCTTCTTCTTCTTCTTCTTCTTCTTCTT
>NC_069005.1:27746337-27747568 GCF_001194135.2 Octopus bimaculoides | reverse complement strand
CTCTCTCTCTCTCTCTCTCTCTCTCTCTCTCTCTCTCTCTCTCGGCCTCTTTATTCCTTCAGTTCTTTCTTCCTCTCACTCCAGCTTTCATTCTTCCTTCCTTTCTTTATTTCTATCATTCCTCCGGCCTTTCCTTAACCCTCTCTCACCCCTATCTCTCTCTCCCTCTCTCTCACTCCCTCTCTTTCTCACGCACATACACACAGAGCCTCATTCTTTCTTTATTTCCTTCTTTCTATATTTCAGATTTTCATTCCTTCATTCTTCACTGCTTTCATTCTTTTCTTTCTTCCGGTCTTCCCTTCCTTCCTACCCCACTCTCTCCCTCTTTCCCCCCTCTCTCTTTCTCTCCCTCCCTCTCTCTTCCTTTACTCCTCAACCATTCTCCTAAACTTCCTTTTATTACCGCTCCACCACCACCACCAACCCCACCCAACCTCCCCATTCCTTCACGGCCCCTTCTTCAATTCATTCTTCTCTTCCCAGCAACACAGCATTCCATTCCTTACATGTCTGGAATTCCAGACAAGCAATTCCCGCGCATTTTACAGACGAACCACAGACATTCGCTCGCTCTTTCGTTTCACTTTCATTTCTACGCTTCCAACACCCCCACCCTCTCACAATCCACACCCACCACCGTTTCCTCCTTAACCCTCTGCCCTTCATTCTCATCCTCCTCTTCCTCCTCCTCTTCCGCCTCTTCCTCCTCCTGTTCCCTATTTCTTCGTTCGAATTTATTTGTATCACGGTCTCCAAGCCTGCACATACATACATACATACATACATACATACATACACATACGTGTAAATACATATATATGTATGTGTATGTGTGTATATATATATATTTATATACATATACATGTATGTATATATATATATATATATATATATATATATGTATGTATATATATATATGTATGTATATATATATATATGTGTGTGTGTGGGTGTGTAGGTGTGTGTGTGTATGTATGTATACATAGATAGGTATAATAAATATAGTGTGTATATATATATATGTATATATACATATACACACAGACATATATTCCTCTAGTATGCATACGCACATAAACACACACACACACATACATACATAAGGAAATACATACATACATACATATGTATATGTACATGTACATATATATAAATGCGTGGTATGCATGTATATATATATATATGTATATATATATGTATATATACATATATATATATATATATATAT
>NC_069005.1:27738280-27740935 GCF_001194135.2 Octopus bimaculoides | reverse complement strand
ACACACACACACACACACACACACATATATATATATATATATATATATACGACGGGCTTCTTTCAGTTTCCGTCTACCAAATCCACTCACAAGGCTTTGGTCGGCCCGAGGCTATAGCAGAAGACACTTGCCTAAGGTGCCACGCAGTATGTATATGTCTAGTACAGGAGAATTTTAGATATGTTTCCATATATTTAGAATAGGAAACTCTTATGGACGATCTCTGGAACGTTTTGCTTATATATACTCTATATAAGCATACGTGTTTTTGGTTAATTTTTCGAATTTATCACCAACGGAGAACGATCTGCTAGAAACAAAATATTTTCTTTGGAATTCAGGCAACATCAAATACGGTAGTCTTGTATGTATCCATCTATGTATGTACGTATGATTTTTCTTCGAGTTTTATTGAAATTCTTCATGAGAGAGTTCAAGCTGTTCGCTAACAAAGCGACAATACTTTTTCCAGTTAAAAGAGGTTCCGATGTTTATAAATATGTCATTGAGTTGGTGTGTTGGTTGAAGTGGCAATGCATACACCCACGTGTGTGCATCTGTTCACATAAGGACCGCAGATGGAGAATTTTGGGAATGTCTGCAAATCTTCACTGTGCCATTAATAGATTGGATTCGAAGAATCCGCGTCAGTTTCTTTTGATCTTTCTCCGTAAAACCGAGAAATTCTAGGTTTTTGTGTAAATTAGTCGGTATATAGCCTAATGCATCTATGATGATAGGTACTGACAAGAATTCGTAGTTAAGGTTCAAGAACTCAAAGTTCTGCATAAATTCGTCACAAATGTTCTCGTTTTCATGCATGCATGTATGTATATATGTATGTACATACACATGGTGGAGGCGCAATGGCCCAGTGGTTAGGGCAGCGGACTCGCGGTCATAGGATCGTGGTTTCGATTCCCAGACCGGGCGTTGTGAGTGTTTATTGAGCGAAAACACCTAAAGCTCCATGAGGCTCCGGCAGGGGATGGTGGCGAACCCTGCTGTACTCTTTCACCACAACTTTCTCTCACACTTTCTTCCTGTTTCTTGAGTAACGCTGCGATGGACTGGCGTCCCGTCCAGCTAGCGGGGAACACATATGCCATAGAAACCGGGAAACCGGGCCCATGAGCCTGGCTAGGCTTTGAAAGGGCGACGTTTATCGTTTTTTTTTTTTTACTTTCTCAATTATCGGCCCCGAATGGATGAAAGGCAAAGTCGACCTGGGCGGAATTTGAACTCAGAACGTAGCGGCAGACGAAATACCGCTCAGCATTTCGCCCGGCGTGCTAACGTTTCTGCCAGCTCGCCGCGTTTCCAAGGAGATGATATTAAAACTTAGATTATTCACATTATTTACAATTGGTGTCGGTAAGTGTGTGTGTGTGTGTGTGTGTGTGGAAAACGGAAAGTAAAAAGAAGAAACTTCCAAGAAATTTCCATGAAACAATTATTCCAACAACGGCAACAATAGCAACAACAACAATAACAACAATCCGTTAGAACGGATGTGAAGTGGAGAGCCATGGGGCGGCTGGGGGTCAATAAGTGATGGTGGTGGTATTGATGGTGGTGGTGGTGAGATGTAGAAGCCCTGTTGTTGTAGTTGTAGTTGTTGTCATTGATGCTGGTGTGAATGAGGGCAAGTGGGAGGAGAGCTGAAAGTGAAAGTTGATAGCAATCGAGATTGTTGTTGTTGTTGTTGTTATGGAAGACAGAGAATTGCGAGGGGGGGGGAACAGTAAGACACACACTCACTCACAGACACACACTCACTCACAGACACACACTCAGTCACAGACACACATACACTCCCCCCTTAGTTTCACTCACACACACGCACATATATACAGAGAGAGAGACAGACAGACAGACAGACAGACAGACAGACAGACAGACAGACAGACAGACAAACAGACAGACAGACAGACAGGCAGAGACAGAGAGAAAGAAAGAAGAGGGAGAAATAGAGAGAGGTGGGGAGAAAGAGAGAGAAAGAGAAAGAGAGAAAGAGAGAGAGAAAGAGAGAGAGAAAGAGAGAGGGAGAAAGAGAGAGAGAATGAGAGAGAGGGAGAAAGAGAGAGGGAAAGAAAGAGAGAAAGAGAGAGAGATAGGGAGAATGAGAGAGAGAGAAAGAGAAAGGGAGAGAAAGAGGAAGAGAAAGAGAGAGAGAGAAAGTGAGAGAGAGGGAGCAAGAGAGAGAAACAGACAGACGGACGGACGGACAGACAGACTGAAATTCTGAATCCGTGGCAGGGGCAGGTTGAATAGGTTGAAACAAGAGACGCAAGATGTCATCTCCGCAAGCGACGAAGAAATCCCAGCCACCACCGCCGCCGCCGCCACTACTACCACTACTACTACTACTACTACTAGAGTTTCGTTACAGCTACCATCATTACACCAACACCATCGCCACCTTCACCTCTATCACCACCACCATCATCCCCACTACCACCACCACCACTACTACTACTCCTCCTCCTACTACTACTACTACCACCACCACCACCACCACCACTACCACAACCACCACCACCACCACCACCACCACTACTACTACTACTACCGTCCTCGCTCTCACAAGCACTACCATTGTTATTCAAATTGTCAAGCTAATCAAGCTGTCAGTTGAGATTATTGTTATTCCTT
>NC_069005.1:27736731-27737349 GCF_001194135.2 Octopus bimaculoides | reverse complement strand
TGCTGCTGCTGCTGCTGCTATTGTTCAATCTGTTACTGATGTTGATGTCAATGTCCTTCTAAGACACTTAACCGGAGGACACTCACGCACGCACACACACGCACACACATGCACGCATACACACGTACACGCACACACACTCACGTGCACGCGCCCACACATGCACTCACGTACACACACGCATACACACGCGTACACACACACGCACACACTCACGCACACACACACACACATGTACATAATGTAATACACTGGTGTAATACACTGCTTGAATACCAATCTTAGTAGATTAGGCTTCTCAAAACCAAAAAGGAGAAAGCTAATTCGAAGACTACAGATCCAATCCATCACTGGAACAGTAAAAATCTGTAAGACTTTCCTGAATTTTTATCATTTAAATATATATGAGCATATTTAGATATGCAACTATATGCACGAGAATGCATACATAAAACATTCAAATCTGCACATACATACATACATACATACATACATACAAAAATACCCTGTTGTTGATGTTGAAATTCCAATGAAGAAACTTCGAATCTAGGTTAGTAACCGACTTCTTCTCTATTGGTAAATCTTTTCTAATCTAGACACAAAGCCAGAAATTTAGGG
>NC_069005.1:27733634-27734081 GCF_001194135.2 Octopus bimaculoides | reverse complement strand
ATATATATATATATATATATATATATATATATATACCCACACTATAATACACATCTTCACACACTCAAACACTCATCCATGCGCATGCGCTCTTATATACACATACATATACAAACACTTAACCTCTTTTCTTCCACGCATTTCCAACACCCATATAAACATATGCGCGCATACACACGCGCCCGCAAACGCACACACATACATACACACACAAACACACATACTGACCTACTCATTCCTGCACATATTCCTAATATACACATATGCACAGAGTTAGTCGCAGGCATGGCTGTGTGGTAAGAAACGTGCTTCCCAACCAGATGGTTCCAGGTTCTGTCTCACTACGTGGCAGGAAGTAAATAGACACCTTTAATTTTCAAAATTTCTGACCTAAGCGTCTTAATGTGTTTTCAGCGGCGTAGAATTTACAATGAATTATTCTTTTTC
>NC_069005.1:27726528-27731413 GCF_001194135.2 Octopus bimaculoides | reverse complement strand
ATGGGGAAGGGGGAAGGGGGAGAGGATCGACTGATTCAAAAGAGTCCGATTTCCTGATCGTCACAAAGGAAGGAAATACGATGAGGAAGATGTGGCATAAACAATAATAATAATAATAATAATAATAATAATAATAATGATAATGATAAATAACTGAGTTTGTTAAGATAACTTTTATTATGGAATGATGCTTACAGGAAAACCAACGACAACCACGCAACCAACCACAGCGGCAGCAACAACAACAATAACAATAACATCGTGTGAAGTGCCATCTCAGAAACAAGGTTCGTCTGTGTTATCTCTGGATCTATGGCTTCTTGTTAAATAAATATGGCGGAGATGGCGAAAACGGAAACGAACACGTAAGCAATATTCAGCATATGTATGTATGCATGTGTGTATGTATGTATGCATGTATGCATGTATGTATGTACATATATATATGTGTGTGTGTGTGTGTGTGTGTGTGTGTGTATGCGTGTGCGTGTGTATATACATATATATATATATATATGGTGGGGTGTATACATATGTATATTTAGAAATGTATGTATATGTATACACGTGTTCGTGCACCTGTCTATACATGGCTGTGTCTATATATGTAAGTATATATATATACGGACGTATAAGTATAGATAATGTATATATGCAAGTACATTTATGTGTGTGTATATATGTATGTATATATAGATATACACATACACGCATACATATAGAGAGAAAGAGAAACAGAGAGAGAAAGAAAGAGATAGATAGATAGATAGATAGATAGATAGATAGATAGATAGATAGATAGATAAAAAAGGATCGGAACCTCTGATTTAAAGGTTGACTCCAAGAGACATCCTACGCAGTATCTATAGTTGGACATATAGGTAACCATTTTTTGGCCATGTAAGGACACATGTGCTTTTCTATAAACTACCTATTTTTTCATCCTTTTCCTCTTCTCTGGATTTATTCCTCTTTCCAACGAAGAGCCACGCTCGAAACGTCATATTTTTTTCTTAAAAAGAGCTTTCCCCATTCCACGAGCCTCAGACTAATATATTTGCTGTTTACGTCCAGTTGACTTTTGTTGGGGTTTTTTCCGATTTTGTTCTTTTTGTTCTTGAACTTTCCTTTTATTGCACGCTCACACGGATATTCTACGTCCTTCCATCACTGATTTGGAGTACAATACCTTTACACTTGGATTATGTTACATCTTTGAATTCCCTCGGAGCACGTCGACTATTTATATAATTATTAGTATACATCGTTGCCATGCGAGTAAAGATACCGAAGCAAGCATTTTCTCATGGAAGATTCAGAGGGTCGAACCTGCATATCCAGTTCTTCCATAATGGATTAAAGAGAAATTAGGGGCAAAAATTATGTGATTATATTTAAGTAGATAAAAGGGTTTCATTTAGATCTGTGACAAGGGGTTGAGAAGATACGATGGGCCGTATTAACTCACAGGAGCCTGCAAGATAACATGGGTCCCTCGACGACAATGTAACCTTCATTTGACTAAGGTATCCTCGGCCTGATGAATGTAAAAAAAGGAAAGCGAAAACGCGGAAACTAATATATGTATGTATGTATGTATGTATGCATGTATAGTGCACTTTATTGTATTTTACTACGCACGTGCTACTCCGGTCCATGGAAGAATTATCCTGCATGAACCCTGTCCGTGGTGGGGAAAAAAGGCGGGCTCTAGGACAGCTGTTATACATAACTTGTTGTCATAAGGATTTTTTTTTTTTTTTTTTTTTTTTTAGAAAGCCGTCGAAATACAAGCGCTGAAAATAAAGGAGTGATAACTGAATTTGATAGGAATTATGATCTGTTTACTACCCAGCAAAATACACACACACACACACACTCACTCACACACACACACACACATACATACATACATACATACATACATACATACATACATACATAGGCACATTTAGGGAATTATAAGCCAAAAGTCAAGAGAGCGATTAATTTTCTTTGCTCTCTGCTGTTAAGATTTCTTAAGATAACACATTTGCATACATACATACATACATACATGCATATATACCTATTTTCCTCTCTATCTAAATATATATATATATATATATATATGTATGTATGTATGTATTTGTGTGTGCGTATATATGCGCATATATACATACATACACACACATATATATACATATATATACATGAATATATAAATATATATTTATATGTAAATCATGACTAAGTTTATATATTTGCATATATACATATACGCACATACATACATGTGTGTGTCTGTATAAAATATAAGCATATATATATATATAGATAGATAGATAGATAGATAGATAGATAGATAGATAGATTACACATCTGATATATCTTATATGTGATATAGGCCACTGCCACCATCATGCTACCGTACGCATCACCACCACAGGCACCTCCACCAAAACCACCACTCCACCACCACAAACACCAATGCCTCCTCCTCCTCCTCCTCCTCCTCCTCCTCCTCCAGCACCATATTTCCCCCCAATTTACCAGCTGCCTGCCCAGCATACATCGCACACGCTGCATATATCGCACACACTGATAACTGTTGATCCTGTGATGAGATCGTATTACTGCCGCGCGGTATCCAAGTAAACACAGATGTACGAATACTCATTCTACACAAATTCATAACAAAAACAATGAAGTGACAAGAAATTTCAACAATAAAATGTTC
The DNA here is from genome assembly GCF_001194135.2 of Octopus bimaculoides. Classification (NCBI taxonomy): domain Eukaryota; kingdom Metazoa; phylum Mollusca; class Cephalopoda; order Octopoda; family Octopodidae; genus Octopus; species Octopus bimaculoides. The sequence goes on along the minus strand of NC_069005.1, from coordinate 27,728,694 downwards.
CCCTACAGTGGAAAAGACATCCGCGAACTAGCCATTGAAACCCCGCGTAAACGGGGTCATCTTGATAGTTCAGGCAAGCCTCAAAGCGCTTGCTCATTGCAGGCCCATTCACGCGGACCGTCCTTTACCACTGCAATCCAACTGCCATAAAATTTGATGAAAGGTAACACTTCTCTTTTCATTTACAGTTTTCTTTTCAAGCGAATTTCCCTACAATAAAATGTTCCCCTACCGTAGGAAAGACATCCGTGATCTACCTGTGTAAATCCCGCAAGTGCTTTCCTGTTTTTTCTCTAATCTAAAAGCGCTTGCTCAGGGCAGGCCCATACACGCGGACCATACTCACCACTGTCATCAATTTTTCATAGATCAACTGACATCTGACTGTTCAATGAAGACTTAAAAAATAACTAGTAACAACTTCTCTTGAAAATCAACAAATTTTGGCATCGTGGTGTTATCAAGTAGCCACAGGAAAAAGGGCTTAGCCCCTAAAAATATTCAGGCTAACATGCTTGGTACATTATGGGATGACGCTCAAGCTTGGGGCAACTGAATTTGGGAAGGAAACGGCAACTTGGGGCAACCGAATTTGGGAAGAAAACAGCAAGTTTTGAAAATGATCCAAGATTTGGACATCCTGCAGCTGTCACCACCGAGGAAAACATGGATCGTGTTCACCACATGGCAATAGGCGACAGGCGATTGATTGTAAATCAAATAGCCAATGCTATTAGCATATCACCTGAGAGAGTTGAGAGTATTCTGCACAATGAACTTCGTACGAAGTTCATAGCTTTGGTGGGTGCTACGTACGTGCATCCATATACTCGTAAAGAAAAGCATTTAAACAATCTCAGGCGTTTCGCCCTGTGAGTGAGATTTTAAAGCATTATTGAGCCATTAACTATTAACTTAAACACACATATATATATATGTGCATGAATAAATACGTATACATACATGCATATACACACGTAGATATGTACATATATTTGAATATACAGATATATATATACACACACATATATATACACACATACATACGTGAATGTGTGTGTGTGTATGCATGTATGTATCACACACACACACATACATATATATGAACGTCCTCGTTATAGGAAAGATTTGAAGCGTTAGTACATTGTATATAAAGAGACACAATTGATTTTTACAAGCAAGCAGTGTAAGGCAATATCTGTACTTCAACTGTTTTTATTTCTATTTCCCAGCTTTGCTAATTATTTCCATTAATTCTGTGTACGTTCCTTCATATTTCCTCATGTTTTATGATTCTCCGGACATTCCCAAGCAGCTCCATGCTGCTAGTCACAGCTGGAGAGAGAGCAATATGCCTGTCAGATCGGAAGGCGCCGGCAAGATGCCGGAGTCGTAATGGCCTCCTGTCGTCTGCAGCTGATGACGACAGGGAATGTCTCGCGGTTTCAGCTGGTATGTTGACAGAGCGACAGACGAGAATCAATACGTGAACAACAACAACAACAACAACAACAACAACAACAACGAAAACACTAACATCAACAACAACACAACCAGTAACGAGAATAACAACAACAACAACAACAGGAGCAGTAACAACAACAACAAAACAACATCAACAGCAAAAACAACAAGAATATTAATGATAATAATCGTTTCTATTATAAACACAAGTGTTTCACTGGTACTTGATTTATCGACCCCGAAAGGATGAAAGGCAAAGTCACCCCCGGCGGTGCCACGACAACGGCCATTTGGGTGGGTGGGGGTCAGATGTGTCGATTACATCGACCCACAGTATTCAACTGGTACTTAATTTATCGACCCCCGAAAGGATGAAAAGTAAATCGATCTCGGCGGAATCTGAAATCAATCAGGATGTAGCATTTTTATAATAAATATTTTTGTTTTCATTAAATTAATATTTTGTTCTCAAAGAGCTCACACGCTTAGTATATAAGGATATATACACACATATATATATATATATATGTGCGTATGCATACACACACATATACACACAAGTGCACACACACACACAGAGTTTACAGCTCTATAACTACACGAATGCATATCTATGTACAGCTGCCATAAACCCACACATACATACATAAAAGTAAATATATATGTACCTTTACGCATGTATGTATGTATATATATATATAT
>NC_069005.1:27725635-27726193 GCF_001194135.2 Octopus bimaculoides | reverse complement strand
TAACAACAACAATAACAATAATAATAATAATAATAATAATAATAATAATAATAATAATAATAATAATAATAATAATAACAATAATAATAATAATAATAATAATAATAATAATAATAATAAAAATAATATTAATGATAATAATAAAACGTCCAATTTGGCTGTTGCTTGAGGTTTATGGGTGAAGCTTGAAACAGTTCGTTTTGTAACGGAGCAACAATAACATAAATAATAAAAACAACAAGGTAATGACAGTAATGATTATAACAATGATAACGATAACAACAACAATAATAATAATAATAATAATAATAATAATAATAATAATAATAATGATAATAATGATAATAATAATAATAATGATAATAATAATAATAATAATAATGATAATAATAATAATAATAATAATAATGATAATAATGATAATAATAATAATAATAATAATAATAATAATAATAATGATAATAATAATAATAATAATAATAATAATAATAATAATAATGATAACACTGTTAATAATAACAACATTGATGATAAAATGAAAATAATAATAATCATGGT
>NC_069005.1:27722756-27723357 GCF_001194135.2 Octopus bimaculoides | reverse complement strand
TATATATAAATATAAATATGCATGTATATATATTTGTGTATGTATGTATGCATGTATATGTACGTATATATAAGTATATATATGTGTATGCATGTATGTATGTATGTATGTAGGTATGTATGTACGTATGTGCATGTATGTATATGTACATATGTATGTATGTATGTATGTATGTATGTATGTATGCATGTATGTATGTGTATATAGTGATGCTCGTGTGCCTGTTTCTCCTTCAAGCAGATGCAAAAGGAGGAAAGTAGACCTAGGGCGGTGACGGCGTGACATTTGCAGCTGGTGTCTGGCTATTGGGATAGGGTGGATAGATAGATTGTCAGATAAACATAGGAACACACACGCACACACACACACACACACACTTTTACACCACATATATGTACGAGTGTGCGTGTGTGTGTCCATATAGCTATATGTGTATAGAGACAGAGAGAGACACAGATGGAGAGAGAGCGAGAGGGAGGGGGGGGGGAAAGAGTGAGAGAGAAAGAGACTAAGATTTTCAGATAACCGTTATACATATGCATATTACAGAGAAAACCAGATGTAGCACTGAATATATGTATGACGTGTGTGTGTGTGTGTG
>NC_069005.1:27718815-27721887 GCF_001194135.2 Octopus bimaculoides | reverse complement strand
TGTGTACATAAATACATAACTTGTTTTGTGTGTGGAAGAGTGCGTGTAGGAGAGTACCTGTGTGTGTGTGTGTGTGTGTGTGTGTGTGTGTGTGTGTGTGTAAACATGAAATCAAAACATCATCTGCTGCACAGTTCATTTAATCATTTGTCATCTGCTCCCCCACCAATATGCCTCCTGCTCCACCAACCCCGTCTCCACCACATCCCACTACATCCCATAGAGCTACCCCCACCCTCCCACCAACCGTGTTGGTGATGGAGTCACACACGCGCACACGCAAACGCATACTGACATACATAATACATACATACATACATACATACATGTGTATGAATACAGTGTGCGCACGTTTACACACACACTCACACGGACATATATGCACATATGTACTATATATATTTATATTTATATACATCTAACATGGCCGCCGTTAGAGTTATATACATCCACACTCAAAGGCAAACGCACGCATATATATTTATGTGTGTGTGTGTGTGTGTATTTCTATATACAAATATACATACACATATACATATATACCTATATATGTACATATATATATATATATAGAGAGAGAGAGATAGATATATATATATATATATATATATATACACACACACACACACATACATGATAAAAAGATAGGCGCAGACGTGGCTGTGTGGTAAGACGCTTGCTTCCCAAGTACATGGTTCCGGGTTCAGTCCCACTGCGTGCACCCTGGCCAAGTGTCTTCTTATATAGCCTTCGGTCGACCACACGTTTGTGAGTGGATTTGGTAGATGGAAACTAAAAGAAGACCGTCGTATATATATATATATATATGTGTGTGTGTGTGTGTGTGTGTGTGTGTGTGTGTGTGTGTTTGTGCGTGTATATGTTTGTGTGTCTGTTTGTCCCTCCAACAACCGATGTTGCTGTGCTTACGTCCACGTAAATTAGCGGTTCGGCAAAAGCAACCGATAGAATAAGTACGAGGCTCACAAAGAATAAGGAATATGTGTTTTAGCGTTCGTATTTGTGCCCCACTCGTAGCTTGACAAGGTGCTTGTTTGTTTACCTTCTCATAACTTGACTGTTCGGACAAAGTTACCGAAAGAATAAATACCAGACTTGAATAAAATTAAGTTCTGGGAGGTCAATTTGCTCGGCTAAATACGTCGAGGCGGTACTCCAGCCTGGCCGTGGTCCAATGACTGAAACAATTAAATTTAAAAATCGATAAGAAAAACAACCACAGCTTCAAGGAACGTTTATGCAAGAACAGTTATCGATACAGCAACACAAATACAGCAGCAGCAGCAGCAACAACAACAACAACAACAACAACAGCAGCCATAGACAGACAGAAATATAGCAATCTTAGCAAAAGATTGTGTAGTAAGAAGTTTGCTTCCCAACCACATGGTTCCAGATTCAGTTCTGCCTCGTGGCATCTTGGGCAAGTGTCTTCTACTATAACCTTGGGTCGACCAAAGCCTTGTTAATGGATTTAATAGAAGGAAACAGAAAGAAGCTCGTTGTATATACATACACACATATATCCATACATATATAGTTGAAATTTATAGAAAAGCAAAAGACGAAGACAGCTGTATGAACAACAAGCAAATGTATTAGTTTGACGCTCGGGAAAAAAATATATATGGTCGGCTTACTTCCTCGTAACTTAGCGGTTCGGCAAAAGAGACCAGTAGAATAAGTACGAGGCTTGAAGGAAGATAAATTAGTACTGGGGTCGATTTATTTGACTAAAAATTCCCGAAATTGGTGCCCCAGCATGACCGTTGTCTAATGACTGAAACACGTAAAAGATAAGACAGAAAAGATAAAAAAAAAATCAACGATAGAATTTCAAAAAAAAAAAAAATAAAAATAAAAATTTAGAAACAGCTACAATAAATACCATAAACTTAGACGCGGCAATAACAATAACAAGATGCAAGGCAACCAACAACAACAACGAACAACCAAACAACAACAACAAAAAGGAGAAAGAAAACCCACGTAAAAGAAAAAAAAGATGGCGGTTGTATATCGCACTAGCAGACGACCCACAGCGATGGAGCGTAATAATAATACTTCAGTTTCGCTGTTAGTCTTGTCTGGATAGAAATAATTCATTGAAGTGTCAAGCAGAAGACAAGTTAGTTAATGAAGTGTAACAGAAGATTTGCCTGTTCTCAAATTTAAAACAGCAACATCGCCATCGCCTTCATAGCGGGTCGCCGCCATGATTTCGCGGGACTGCTTTGACTAGGAGAATATATCTGTTGAGCAATATGTTCAACACGTTTTTGTTTAAAGCCTCATTGACATTTTAAGCCGTTGGCATCAGGCTTGTGCAGAAGCTATTTACTAGTTCAGCTCTCGTGTGAATGTATGCATCAAATGCGTATATGTACGTACGTACGTACGTACGTACGTATGTATGCATGCGTGCATGTATGTATGTATTTGTGCGTGTGTATGAATGCATATGTATATATGCACTCACACACATACACACACACACATTAGAGAAATGAATCTGGCAGGACTACTTCTGTTGCTTTCGTAAACAATTCGCCTGTGAAAGTCATTTATTTGATAAATGGATAAACTTCCTATACACCATGTATTGAGTACTACATTTTAATTGTGGTTTTGCATTCCACATCGGGATATTAGCTATAATTATATAAGTGCAGACATAGCTCTGTGAGTAAGAAGCACTTTTTGTAACCATGTTCCGGGTTCAATCCCACAGCGAAGCAACTTGTGCAAGTGTTTTCTGATGTGGCCCCGGCCGACCAGTGACTTGTGAATGACTTGGAAAGACAAAAATAGAATGACTTGGACAGACACAAATAGGTCTGTCATATCTATCTATATATCTATCTATCTATCTGACTTGTGAACGACGGAGCCATAAAAAATCCAAGAAAAAAAATAAAACAAAAAGGCAAAAGAGAGTCACTTACTGTTATAGTTTCTTCAATGAGAATATTGACCAAGGTTACCGTGGTCTTTTCCGTAGGCTTTTCTTTCCACGGCCAAACCTAAACTGTCCTCCCCTCCTTTTACACG
>NC_069005.1:27717739-27718556 GCF_001194135.2 Octopus bimaculoides | reverse complement strand
TCCCAAAAAGAAAAGCTCTACATTGTATTTGTCCCATCTTCGTTGAGCCCTGTGTGGCTAATAAAAGAAATGTATCTATCTATCTATCTATCTATCTGTCTGTCTGTCTGTCTATCTATCTATCTATTTACCTATCTATCTATCTATCTATCTATCTATCTATCTATCTGTCTGTCTGTCTATCTATCTATCTATCTATCTATCTATCTATCTATCTATCTATCTATCTATCTGACTTTACGACCTTCCGTGTTGCAATATGTTTCTGCAGTAATGGTTTTTATGGGTTTTAAGAATGAGTCTAGCACTACATTACCAAACAGTCACCAATAACCTTCTTTTTGAAGAGCTCGGATTTAGGGAAGGTTTTCGCTGCTTCATTTTGGTCCAGCCACTGCCAAGACCGTTCTTTTATTATTGTACAGAATCCACTTTTCATTGTAAGTTACAATACGGTCAAGAAACAGATCGGTCTAGTTATGAAAAAGAAATAACGAACAAATTTCGTATCTGCGCATTTTCTCTGATTTTGTGTGGTAAGTAGCGTGCTTACCAACCACATGGTTCCGGGTTCAGTCCCACTGCGTGGCACCTTGGGCAAGTGTCTTCTACTATAGCCTCGGGCCGACCAAAGCCTTGTGAGTGGATTTGGTAGACGGAAACTGAAAGAAGCCTGTCGTATATATGTGTATATATGTATGTGTGTGTATATGTTTGTGTGTCTGTGTTTGTCCCCCCAACATCGCTTGACAACCGATGGTGGTGTGTTTACGTCCCCGTAACTTAGCGGTTCGGCAAAAGAGACCGATAGAATAAG
>NC_069005.1:27715956-27716882 GCF_001194135.2 Octopus bimaculoides | reverse complement strand
CTGAGGACCCTTCAGCCCTTACTCACTCTCCCATTGCATCATCGATTCCACCTAATCGCTCGCTTCTCCCTCACTCACGGACACACACGCACACACGCTCACACACACTCACACAGACACATATATATATATATATATACTTACATACACACATACACACTCACAGAGACAGATGCATACACACACACACACGCTCACACACTCACACAGATACACACGTACACACACAGACACTCACACAGACATATACATACATACATACACATTCACACAGACACACACGTACACACATACACACATATTTACACAGACACATACATGCACACACATACACTCACACGCGCACTCGCTCTTTCTCTGTTTCTTTTTCTCTCTCCCTCTCTTCCTGCTTCTCTCTCTCTCACTTTCTCTCTCTCTTTATTTCTGTCCTACATTTGAGGTCCACAACTTCCATATGGCAAACATACACACAAATACACCTATACACACACACACGCACTCAAACAAACACACACATATTCACACAAACACACATACACAAATACAGGGCAGAACACAAATTCACACACTTTCATACTTACACACACACACACACACACACACACACACACACACACTCAAACACACATCTATTCTTGTCGATCTGATCTCTCTCTCCCCCTCTCCTTCTCTCTCTCTCTCTCTCTCAGTCTCTGTGTATCGCTCTGTCTCTCTCTTCCCTGTCTATCTGTTTGTCTGTCTCTGTCTCTCACTCTCTCTTTATCTCTGAGTCTGCCTCTCTTTCTCTCTTTCTCTTTCTACCATTCTTTCTTTGTTTCTTTCTTTTATTCTCTCTCTCCCACCTCTGTCCTCACTCTCTTTTTTTATCTGTTTGTCTGTCTCTCTGTCTAGCTCTCTCTCTCTCTCTCTCTCTCTGTATATATATA
>NC_069005.1:27713299-27715484 GCF_001194135.2 Octopus bimaculoides | reverse complement strand
ACATGTATATACACGCATATTACGCAAATAGTCATACATATATGCCTGGAGTCGGAGAAATATAAGATTTTGCGGGACTTTCCTATTCAAACGGACAAGAAGTTAGAAAAAAAAAATAGAACAGACATAGCAATTATAGATAAGGAAAAGCGAAGTTGCTTACTTATCGACCCATCATGCCAGTTTGATTCCAGGATCGTAAAGAAAGAGGAAGAAAAACAAAGAAAATACAAACCCTTAAAATTTGAAATAGGAAGAATTTGGAGCATGCGAACAGTAAAGGTTATGTCTATAATAATTGGTGCGTTGGGAACAGTAAGCCAATTTATAGACAAATGGCTGAGGGAGATTGGTATAGAATGCCCGGTAGAGCTTCTACAGAAAGTTTGTCTCTTGGGGACATCAAGGATTATCAGGAGGGGTCTAAGCACTTGAAAGACTGCTGGAAACTTGTGGATGCCTAAGGTTATAGGTAGAAACCCGGTACCCACGTAAATTCTACAAGGAATAAGACCAAAACTTGAGCCAAGGTGACACAGCATACACGTGATCACAAAAAGACAAATTTCACAACTTGCGAAGTAATCATAGCGATGTCACTTGACACACTGAGTCTTGGAGGTCACTCCTAGCTCTCACTGCGCATGGAACCGTGTGCTGCCGTCTGTTGGCACGCTACAGAACTAGTCCGGGAACTTTTTGATGCCACCTCGTACCGCTAAGCATATTTGAAGTGTATTTGAACTCGTAACAAGTTTATAAGGAAAGGATGCATTAAGACAAAATAACTCGGAATACCCTTGACAAAGGCCAGATGGTCACGGTTGGAACATGTTTAATCATAAATTCACTCAGTCAGGACTCAGGCCTAAAAGACCACCATGACGATAATAACGACGGCTATCGCCACCCCAACCATGATCATCACTACTTCAACAACACCACATCACAGCCTCGTACCTTTGTTTCTTAACCACAGGATACAATCCTGAGCAAGAAAAGGGAGAAGAAAAAATATCCTTCGCCATTTAAAGAAGGGGTTTCCCAATTTTATCGTTGCCCCAGTGGTAAATAAAAGACATCATTATCATAAGTAGTAGTAGTAGTAGTAGTAGTAGTAGTAGTAGTAGTAGTAGTATAAAGCGGCGAGTTGGCCGAACCGTTAAGCACGCCAGGCAAAATGCTAAGCGGCATTTCGTCTGTCTTTACGTTCTGAGTTCAAATTCCATCGAAGTCGACTTTGTCTTTCATCCTTTTGAGGTCAATAGATTAAGTACCAGTTGCGTACTGGAGATCGATGTGATCGACTATTCGCCTCCCCACAAATTCCAAGTCTTGTGCCTATAGTAGTAGCGGCGAACTGGCAGAACCGTTAGTACGCCGGGTAATATGCCTAGCGGTACTCATTCCGTCTTTGCGTCCTGGGTTCAAATTCCGCTGAGTTCGACTTTGCCTTTCACCGTTACAGAGTTGATAATAGCAGTGCAGGTCGGTGTAAAACCCTAACCCTAACCCCTCAAATCCGCTGGTTTTGTACCTTCATCAGAAACCGTTATGATTAATTCGTTTTTTGTTTCCCTTTTGTTTGTTAGTTTGATTTTTGTCTTTCTTCATTTATTTATTCAAACTACTTTTGAGATAGAAATCAAGTATTCCGTGTGTATTTTGAAGGGGAAAATATTTTGGAGGTTCTCAAAGCAAGCAAAGGCGTTAAGAATGCTGAAATTTTTTGCAGACCCCCTGTATTGTTATTTCTTGGAACATACCCATGTGTTTTCTCATAGGTAAATGTTTTTACTAAGGTGGTGGTTCATCATTTCAATTCTATCATTAACCAATACGACAATGGACACATTTGTTAATTCTCACGATGTGCTTAAGCTCTACACTGTTTTTGCAGAACTTACATCCATATCGGAGGCGCAATGGCCCAGTGGTTAGGGCAGCAGACTCGCGGTCATAGTGTCGTGGTTTCGATTCCCAGACAGGGCGTTGTGAGTGTTTATTGAACGAAAACACCTAAAGCTCCACGAGGCTCCGGCAGGGGATGGTGGCGAACCCTGCTGTACTCTTTCACCAAAACTTTTTCTTCACTCTTACTTCCTGTTTCGTTGTGCCTGTAATTCAAAGGGTCAGCCTTGTCATACTGTGTCACGCTGAATGTCCCCAAGAACTACATTAAGGG
>NC_069005.1:27709888-27710532 GCF_001194135.2 Octopus bimaculoides | reverse complement strand
AGAGAGAGAGAGAGAGAGAGAGAGAGAGAGATTTGTGGAAATTACTGAGCACAGAGAAGGTAAGTGGCGGGGGTAAGGGAACCCTAACAAAATCCCCCGAACACGCAAGAACCCTAAATATGATGAACGAGCTGGCTATTCTTAGAAAGGTATTGACTTACAGAACAGAAAATAGGGGAGAATGAATATATGCATGTATGCTTGCATATATGTATGTGTATGTATGTATGTGAATGTGTATGTGAGATTATTTCTGCATATTCATTTGTCTGCATAAATGTATGATGAGATGTGTGTGTACATATATATAGTTAGAGAGGTTGATAGATAGATAAATATAGATATATGCGTACATATATATGTATTTATATGTATACATACATACATATATACTGAGTATACGAATAAATATATATATGTACTTAAAGACTGGTTATGTATATAAATATATATATATGCACTTAAAGACTGGTTATATATACATACATACATACATACATACATACACATACATACACATGCACACACACGCACATATATATATTTATATATATAATGAATATATGTGCGAGAATATTTGCGTGAATCCATCTAACTGCATATACATACGTGTTTCCATATATATATATATATATATATATATA
>NC_069005.1:27705676-27708150 GCF_001194135.2 Octopus bimaculoides | reverse complement strand
CGTCGGCGTTCGACAGCTGATGACCTTGGTGAGAGAGACAAAAACCTGGCAAACCTTATATCTTCTTTTCCAGTGAAATTCTTCACTGAAATCCGGATACGTTCGTGCTGCTGGTCGAGGTGAGAGGGATAACTCCCTTGGCAAACAGGACACAGTCGTGTGTCGATAAGCCAGCTGGAGGAGATGTCCTCCTGGGGCTAAAAGCAACAGTAACATCCACCCCTAGGGGTCAGCCACACTTAAGTGGCAATATACTACACTTTATCGTGCAGTTACTGTTAATACTTCATTTAGAGAATTAACATTGCTTATATATATATATATATATATGTATTATACATATACCTTTTCCTACTACGGATCCCTAGCTCCAGTTTCAGATGTGAACTTGGAACCTAACGGATGACCAATTATAGCGATTACTGAGCGTACCTATTCGTTAGATCACCAGAGAACTAAACCCCTTATATTCTATGTATGTATGTATGTATGTACATATGTATGTATGTATGTATGTATCTAGGCATTGTATGCATGTATGTATGTGTATAGGCAATGTATGCATGCATGTAAGCAATGTATGCATGTGTGCATCTAGGTAATGTATGCTTTCACGCATGTATGTATGTATGCAAGCAATGTATGCATGAACGTACGTATATATGTATGTATTATTTATGTAGGCAATGCATTCATGTATCATTGTATGTATTAATATATCTAACGTGTGCTTTTGTGCCTGTATAGTGCATGTAATATTTTATGAAAGCATGTATGTAATGTAAGGTATGTAAGCATAAACTTACGGTGGTGGTTATCACATACTATAAGCTCTTCCCGTGCTGAACCTCCTACTGTGACATTCTTATTGAAAAACATTCAAACAAATTTGAAGCTGTTTTTTCTTAAACTACAACATACAACTTCAATCTGTCTTATCTTTGTTTCTGAATATGTTTTATTAGATCTGGAAACAAATTAGCGACAGAGATTGCTTTATGATAACTGCAACAACAGAATTATGAATATCATAAAGGAAAATTATCATTCTTTTTGTTAGCGGGTTGTTGTGCAGCGCCCAGCTAGCAGATTGGAATATACGCCCCTCGTGTAGTTGTGTGTTTATCTAGGGAGAGGTTAACAAATAACTATGCTGAAGTAAGGGCGTGTGTATGTTTTTAAGGAAAAGCAACGTTTATTTATTTATTTATACATTTGAATATATGAAAAAAATAAAATTAGGCTGAGATGGAGATCAAAGTAATTTGCATTAAAGAAAACAATAATTAATAAATAAATAAATAAATAAATAAATAAATAAATAAATACAAAAGCAAACACGAACAAAGAACAGGAATAACAAAAACAAAACAAAAATAACAAGGCCACCAACAACGACAAAAACAATAACAACAAAGATAGCAGCAACAAAATTGACAATAAGTACAACATCAATAGCTGCAATGAGGACAACAACAAGAATACTCCAAACTCTGGGCTCACAGATGTGCTGTGTCATCTCTCTGACTCTTCCACCGCTACTGTATCACCTTTCGCTTCTCGGAGTCGCCTGTCCCGTGACAACACCCCCCGGTTGAGGCACTCTCTCCGTTCACTCCTCTCTCCGTTCACTCCTCTCTCCTCCTTTCATTACCCATATTGTGTCCTTCTCTACCACCATCACCATAAACAACAACAACAACAACAACAACAACAGCAAAAGAACCTTCAACAACTGCAATAACCTCTCCAAACCCTTTTCAAACCTAGCTATTTCTTGTAATAGATACATCTAAAGCAGCATTGTTTTCATGGACTCTTAAGATACTACTGTGGGTCCCCAATTTATTATTCTGTTTGTATGGCCTCCCAAAATTTATAGACCCCGGTTGAGAACTGCTGGTCTAAACCAAGCGTTTTTAAACCGGTATACGCGTCCCTCTAAAGCAATGATTCCCAACCTATTTTTTCCCCGATGGGCCCCACTATAACTATCCATAAATATATATGCCCCACCAGTGGTTTCAAAAGAAACAATTTTATTCTTAATATTTTATCACAATTAAGATGGTGAGCTGGCAGAAACGTCAGCACGCCGGGCGAAATGCTTAACAGTATTTCGTTTGTCTTTACGTTCTGAGTTCAAATTCCGCCGAGGTCGACTTTGCCTTTTATCTTTTCGGGGTTGATAAATTAAGTACCAATTGCGCACTGGGGTCGATCTAATTGACTGGCTCCCCACTTCCCCAAAACTTTCGGGCCTTTTGCCTAGAGTGGAAAAGATGTGGTGAATGTAGTAAGATGTAGTAGGTGTAGTAAGAAGCTAACCCCGTCATCCTCAGTCAATGTAATTAATTAATGATTTGGGGATTAGCGGTGGGATACTTAAGAGAAAGAGTCATAGATAATCCAATGGTGACTAGATTGGTCGGGAGTTTGTTAGGGTCGTGGTTGTAGTTGTGTTGGTAGTAGAG
>NC_069005.1:27703597-27705565 GCF_001194135.2 Octopus bimaculoides | reverse complement strand
GCTTGAAATGGTCGCGCTGGTTGTAGTGTTGACGTGGGGGTGGTGTCGACTGCGATCGTAGCAGTGATGGCGACGGTGGATGCAGAAACGATTCTGATAATGGAAGCCATTGTAGTGATGGTGGTGGTGGTGGTGGCGGCGGCGATGGTGAATGCGATGAGGTGATTCTGGTGATTCAGGAAAAATAAAGAACATAGAAGTTTGAAAAGTAAGCAAAAAATTATTTAGAGAAAAGCACTTAATTTGACGACTGTGTTTCATGGGTATAGTTCCACTGATCGTGAGAATCAAATATCGATTGCAACGGTTAGAACCGACAATTTTAGCTGCAGCTGTTAATAATATACATGTGACATGTTTTAGCACACAATGTTGCAACGTTTAGAACCGATAATTTTAAGTGCAGGTGTTAAGAAAATACATGTTACAGCAACCTGAGAATGCTGAAATGATTGATGAACATTTTAACCCCACAATTTAGGCCAAATTTTGCTAATCAGTTAATCAAAAATCATCTTGCACTTTACTTGAGTGGCCTAGGTAAAAATTTATTTGTCTCAACCCATCCTTCGTGCATATTCCATCTGTGCATAACATTTCAAGAAAATCGGTTGAAAACTTTAAAAGTTATGGCAGAAAATAAAATTCATATGAGAATATGCATTGAAATGTCCTGTTGATTTTCGAAAAATTAATGCTGTTGAAAAATGATCTATTTTTTGAAATTCCAGGTGTGTAAGTGACCGCATGGGCATAAGCCCCCCACACGTGTGAAGTTTCATAATCTCGGTTGGATAATCTCGGAAGAGAAAAAGTAACAAATTCACAAACACACACAGCCACAAATGTATATATATACGTGTATGTGTGTACATATGTATATATGTGTGTGTGCATGCGTATATTTGTATGTATATATATCAATTTACACACACACGCATGTACATATCTATCCATCAGTCTATCTATCTATCTATCTATCTATCTATCTATCTATCCATATGCATGTTTGTGTGTGTGGTTGTGTATATGTAAGTATGTATTTATATGTATGTATGTATGTGTGTGTATATATGTATGTATGTGCATATGAATGTAATGCATGTATTCATGTATGTATTTATGTGTGTATAAACATACAAATCTACACATTATAATTGCAATAAACTTGTTAGCCACACTCCACTCCCATCCCGCTCCTCCTGTTATTTCAAACCACCCGGTACCAACTGGTTTACACAACCACCACCATCACCACCACCACCACCACCACCACCATCACAGCCACCGCCGTCGCCGCCGCTGCGCTCACTTTCCTAATCTCGTACGCCAAACGCTCTCCCACCACGCTACCAGCAGCAACCGGTGGGGGAGAGATAAGCTAATTGCTAATCCTTATTAGAAACCAAACGAAAATTTAACTCTATGCCTTGAGAAAACTGTTGTAAATCTCTGTATGTGTGTGTGTGTGTATGCGTGTGTATGCGTGTGTGTGTATGTGTGTGTGTGTGTATTTATGTCTATACATATGTGTGTGTATCAGTGAGGAAGGTATGGTAATTTTTCCGTCTTAGGTTCCTCGTTTCATTTTTGATCTCTTTCTCACATACACAAACCCACACGCATAAACAAATACACAACAGAAAATAAGCAACACGTTTATGCATGAAAAGCACTACATTATTTACATTATTTACATTATTTACATTATTTACATTATTTACATTTGACAGACATTTGTCCTCATCTTGTTTGTTGTTAACACAATGTTTCGGCTGATATACTCTCCAGCCTTCATCAGGTGTCTTGGGGAAATTTCGAACCTGAGTTCTCATTCCTAAGGTATTTTTGTGAGTTCGATTCAACCTGAGGTTAGCTTTTTTTTTTCTGTCATTTGTTTATATTTAAAAATTGTCGCTTCAAATCGGAGAATAAGTATCATTATAATAGTGTGGCTGTGTGGTAAGG
>NC_069005.1:27697604-27701984 GCF_001194135.2 Octopus bimaculoides | reverse complement strand
CCCCCAGTATTCATTTTTTAATTTTTTCTAATTTTTAAGCCTGGTCCTTAATCTATCGGTCCTTTTTGCTGAACGGCTAAGTTAGACGGTCGTATACAAAAGAACACCAATTTGTCAAGCGGCGAGGAACAAACACAGGCACAGAGACACACAGACACGCACATGCACACGTAGACACACAGACGTTACACATGCACACGCAGACACACTCACGCATACACACATCTTTCGTCTTTCATTTTTTACTTGTTTCATCCATTTGACTGCGGTCATGCCGAGGACCACCTTGAAAGGTTTTAATCAAACAAATCAGCCCCATTACTTACTACTACTACTACTACTACTACTACTACTACTACTACTACTGTTGTTGCTATTATTATTATTACCTCCGCCTTCGCTAAGGCGGAGGTATTGTTTACAGTGGTGTTTGTTTGTCCGTGGACAAGATATCTCAGGAACCGCTATATAGATTCGGATGAAACCTTCAGTGATGTTTAGCCTCGTGATTGGCACGAAGTGATTAGATTTTGGGATCGATCCGGTACCGGACAAAGATTATGGATTATTTTTCCTGTTTTTTTTTTTTGTTTTTTTTTTACTTAATTTTTGAGAGCGGTCGGGTTAATTTTTAGTATTCTCATTTGTGAGAGCAGTCAAGTTTATTTCAGATATTCTCATTTTAAAAATCATCTCCGGCTATTCGTTGAGAGGAAGTTGGTGTTGCCCTGGTGGAGGTGTGCGTTCTCTGAGCGCTCTTGTTGTTGTTATTATTATTATTATTATTATTATTATTATTATTATTATTATTATTATTATTATTATTATTATTATTATTATTATTATATTCTTGTTCAAGGCGGTGAACTGGCAGAACTGTTAGCACGACAGGCAAAATGTTTAGCGGTATTTCGTCCGTCTTCACGTTCAAATTCCGCCAGGGTCGACTTTGCCTTTCATCCCTTCGAGGTCGATAAACACTAGAGTCGATGTAATCGACTAGTCCCCATCCTCCAAATCTGTGGTACCAATACAAAACAATGTACATGATAATATTTCCAATCAGTTCAGATCAGAAGTCGTGTGAGCCAGTGCTTGGTATTACATCAGGGTATTTATTACTTGATGGAGTACGTAACTTTTGTTGCACGAATTTTAACTTCGTCAGGTTGTTTGATGTTATCAGTATATTACAATGAAACGGTCGTACAACACTAATAACGATGAAGAAATTAAATTCGAAACAAGCAGTATCAGAATACAAGTTGTAGCTGATCTCAACAGATGTACTATTAAAAGATTCTCTAGCTAAGCACTCCCATTATATGATTAATTAGAATAACAGCAAACGATTCTTAGCGAATGACATTTTTTTTTTTGTTGTTGATATCATGAGTCGCTTTAAATTAATTAAATACGGCTGTTGATTATTCTTGACCCAAATCCCAACAAGGGCACGAGCGTGTTGCATTAGAATTGTTAAATAATGTGGCATACTGCGTAAAATTGCAAATAGATACTATGTAGATAGCTTGAGAGAGTGTGATATATGTATATATAGAGAAGGGGAGATAGATAGATAGATAGAGAGAGAGAGAGAGAGAGAGAGAGAGAGAGAGAGAGAGAGAGAGAGATTGATAGATAATGTACGTGTATGTGCTTATACATACATACATATAAAGAGAGACAGACAGACACGCGCGCGCGCGCGCGTATATTTATATATACACACATAGATAACTTTCTATGAAGAAAAAGAACAAAGAATTCCATGACTTTCTTCCAAACTAATCATTTTAGTCTTTTCTTAAATGTCTCACGTTATCAAAAGTATAATTAATAAGTCGCAGGTTATATTAGGCTGACGATTGAATGGAATGGTAAATGAAATAGTGCACTGCATAATTACTACGCAGTTGGCGGGGGGGAGGAGGGAGTTTTAAGAACTTTGCAATAATAACCAAATACCGATTCAACGGCATTGCGAATTCTATGCATCTTTTTCTATATAATTCATTAATTTCAGATCCAAATTTCTAATGACAAATTAGCGTTGTTTTTATAGCGTTGGAATGAATGCTTCAGGCGTTTTTTACCAAATTCCTAGGCACTGTGACATTATGATTAATAATAATAATAATAATAATAATAATGATATTAGTAATAATCTTTTCTAATATTGGCACGAAATTTGTGGGGAGGGGACTAGTCGATTACATCGATCTCAGTGCTCAACTGGTACTTATTTTATCGACCCCGATAGGATGAAAGGCAAAGTCGACCTAGGTAGAATTGGAACTCAGAACGTAAAGACGGACGAAATACCGCTAAACATTTTGCCCGGCGTGCTAACGATTCTGCCAGCTCACCGCCTTATGATTAATCTTCTACTATAATAGTACTCTTGTGTTTTTCTCCGTCACAACATAGGAATGCGAAAGGAAAGGGTGATAGGTGAATAAGGAAGGAAGGAGTGATGATAAACTGGTAGCGGGAGCGTTTCAATTCTGTGTGAGTATATGTGTGTGTATGTAAAAGGGAAGTATGTGTGTATGTTTATGTGTGTGTGTGTGCAATGGAAGTGGGATGGTGAACATTCAACGCTGAAAAGAAAAATCAAACAGCGTTTCAACTCTGTGTGAGTATATGTGTGTATGTATGTGTGCTTGTACAAGAGAAGTATGTGAATGTTTGTATGTGTGAACCAGCGTTCTTTCAGTAACAAACGATGATTGATGTCACATCTCAGAAGAAAGAAAGAACGAAAGAAAGAAAGAAAGAAAGAAAGAAAAGGAGTGAGGGGTGGAGAAAGAAAGAAAGAAAGAAAGGAAGAAAGGAAGAAAGAAAGAAAAAGAAAGCTTATGCACACACCGCCCTCCTACTTGAATACCATTAGAACTCC
This sequence comes from Octopus bimaculoides, assembly GCF_001194135.2. Classification (NCBI taxonomy): domain Eukaryota; kingdom Metazoa; phylum Mollusca; class Cephalopoda; order Octopoda; family Octopodidae; genus Octopus; species Octopus bimaculoides. The sequence goes on along the minus strand of NC_069005.1, from coordinate 27,699,082 downwards.
CGTTCGAAAAACATGTAAGCCATTTTCATTGTATTTATTCTCTTTAATTATATTCTTCATCCGTCTCAAACTTTAAAATTCTATCGTCTGTTGCAAACGTTTCCTTTCCGCCAATCAACGTTCAGTTTCTTTACTCCTTTTTCCCAAAGTCCAACGAAATTATATTCTACTCCTCCCACACTTTTAAACCGTCCATAATATTTTATACGCTTTATTTTATCATTTCTCCCCCAGCACGACCACCACCACCGATTATCTATTTCTTCGCCTATCTCTAGGATCCATTTTGTCTCTCTTACTCCGTTTATGCAAAATGATGAATGTGTATTTTTACGGAACACGAATGCGTTCGTGTTACTAGCATAATTTTTCATGAGCTCATCTTGTAATTGTTCTTGAGAATTCTAAGTAGCCATCCATCCATCCATCCATCCATCCATCTATCCATCCATCTTCTTTGTCTAGTACTCCTGGAATAGTCGTGGGGCTAGAGCCTTCAGACATCTATAGGGCCCAATCAAAAGCAACCATCATTACACTTTCCGGCTGGATTCCCAAGTGTGACCCATTTTGAGACAATGGATATGATCCAACCATCTCTTTTTTAGTCTACCCCTTGGTCTCTCGCCAATTAGCCCAGCTTGAAGAATCCATCTTGCAATTCTTTCTTGTGAAGTTCTTCTCACACGGTTATATTACTGGAGGTGTAACTTTTCAATACACAGAAGTGGTGGATCAATCTGGAGAGGCTCTCTGACTCTGAGTTAAAAACTCTGTCAAGTAATGCTAGTCCAGTGACCCTTTGATGGACCCCCATTTCAGCCCCATGTATTCATGATTGTACGACTTCAGTCTTTGGAGTAAAGATTGTTTGCCAACATAACATGTCAGTCCTGGTTTAGGCCGAATGTTGCTGTAAAGTATTGTTGCTGAATATCTCACGCTGTGAGATTTAAAAAATAGTAATTTTCTAATTCAGTCTTTACTCAATACTCATGACTAACTGAAACTATGGATATTATTTTCATTCCAGGTCTACCTCCAGGTCTTCTGCCAATTGGCTCAGTCTGAAGAATCTGTCTTGCGATACTTTCCTACGACATTCTCACTACCTGCCCGTACTACAAGAGCTGTGACCGTCTAATGTGAAGAAGTATTTGGAAGAGACTCCTTGGTCTCCGAGGTCCGCATTCTGTCGAGTTACGTTACTCCGGAAATCCTTCGGAGGAACCTCCATTTCGGCCGCTTGTATTCGCGATCGTATTCTTTCAGTCATCACCCAACATCCATAGCTGTCAGTGAGGATTGGCACGAAAACCGACTTGAAGATAACTTGTTTAGCATTCTTTACCGACCTCTTCTCCATGTACATACATAATACATACGTATACACACACACACACACACACACACACACACATATATATATATATATATATATATATATATATATATATAAAATATATATATATTATATA
>NC_069005.1:27694924-27696048 GCF_001194135.2 Octopus bimaculoides | reverse complement strand
TAGACAGAGATGGATGGATGGATGGATAGATAGATAGATAGATAGATAGATAGATAGATAGATAGATAGATAGGTAGGTAGGTAGGTATGTAGGTAGGTAGATAGATAAACAGAGGGACAAACAGACAGACGGCCAGACGGCCAGACGGCCAGACGGTCAGACGGTCAGACGGACGGAGAGACAAGCAGATAGATAGATAGGCAGAAAGACAGACAGACAGTTAGATAGATAGATAGATAGATAGATAGATAGATAGATAGATAGATAGATAGATGGTCAGAAAGACAGACAGTGAGTGAATGAGAGAGAGAGAGAAAGCAACAGACAATGGGAAGTAGATAAATGAATACATAAATGCAGAGAGAGAGAGAGTGAAAGAGAGGAAAGAAAACAAATAATGAGTGTTTTTCGATGTTCCCATTGTTGTAACATGAATCTGGGTCGTTGTTCCCAATGTTATTATGCAGGGACTCATCACGTAATAGGTTTTCTATTCTTGCAGTTTGATTATTTTATTAACCACTCCCCTGCTGGAAAAGGAATGCAGTTCCCCACCAAAAAAAGAAAGACAAATACAATTGCAAATATAAAATGAAGGAAAATAGACGGAAGAAAAATACAGCCGAGTATTATAAAAAAAAATTAAATAACTGCCCAGTAACCGAGTTTTTTAAAAAGAATCGTTGGAATTGTGTCAATGACCCGGTAGGAAAAAGTGCAACGGATGTATATATATATATATATATAGTTTTGGTATTTTAAAGGAGACTGTTGCATGAAATCAGTGGAGTTGTTTTAGTGTGACTGTTAGAGACGTATTGATGTAATTGTTCTAGAACAAACAATGGCGGCCCCAAGTGAAATCATTTGCCAAACAAGTGGAGCAATACAGCAATGCGCATAGGTTAGTGCACGCATGTTTTTTTGTGTGTGAGTGAGTGAGTGTATGTGTGTGTGTAAATAGTCGCAGGCGTGGCTGTGTAATAGGAAGTTTGTTTCCTAAACACATGGTTTTGGGTTCAGTTTCACTTTGTGTCACCTTGGCCAAGTTTCTTCTTCTACGGCTGCGGGTCGACTAGAGACTTGTGAATAGATTTCGTACACGGAAACTGAATGAAGCCAG
>NC_069005.1:27690532-27692199 GCF_001194135.2 Octopus bimaculoides | reverse complement strand
GATTCATCAGGCACGTTGTTCCATAGAGCCATTCACCACTTTAGATCGTCCAGACACCATTTTCCCTGTCTCTTAATGTTGATGTAGGACACCGTATATTGTTCGGCAATTGCAGTCCTTACATGGCATCGAACTTTATGGAGATTGCGACGGACGGTTTTGGTTGGCACAAAGTTACTGGTGGTGGTGGTGGTGGTGGTGGTGGTGGATTCTCTTTCTATCATCATCTCTGGTTATTTTCCTAAGTAATGAAGATAACATCTCTTTGATATCGTTATTTAGTTGATGTTTTTTTTTCCTACGGTTGTAATAAATCCTCTCACGGACGAGGGCATGTCCTACCCTTTTCGCTACTCTTCTAGCTTTATATGAAACCACTGGTGTCAATATATTCAAGCTAGGTGGTATGATATTTCAGTCTCTACATCTACACAGGAAAGTAAGATGGTTTCAAAGCTGACCTTTGAGTTTCATAAACTTCTTAATCTGGCGTGTCTTCACCATTTCAAACTCTTTCATGTACGATTTTTCTAGATCTTGTTGGATTCTCTTTCGATAATCATCTCTGGTTATTTTCCTAAATAATGAAGATAACCTCTCTTTGATTTCGTTATTTAGTTAATGTTTTTTTACCAACGGTTGTAACGGATCCTCTCACGGACATTGTTTTCAAGTCAAATACTATCCTGATATTGCGTTGAAAATTGATTTCGGCCACTTACTCACGTGGTCAACTTAAATCCTTAATATTTGGTCATTTGTACTATTCTGCATAGTGAGAGAATTGTATCAGAAAATTTTTTAATACATACACACACACACAGCGGTACATGTATAACAACTACAAAAAGAGATTAATCTACTGAAAATGAGAAACTTGAGGACCGTTACTATTAGGTTGAAAAGGTATTGATCTGACTGGTAAAACATGTATTTAGGGGCTTCTATGAACCAAGAAAACCATCCAGGATAAATTGCACCTAATTTTGTTGATTATGGCAACTGTGACTCACACTTATCTTATGAACTTATCTGCAGTGACACCTAACATTGTGGCACATGATTTCTGTTCTTGAGTGGCACCTGTTATTTCCTGTTTGCTTACGCCTAGGAAGTATGAAAAATGGCTTTTTGTACATTTCTTCAATCCTTAAACAATCCCTCTCAACACCTGGCTATGATGCTCCCCCACTACTCCTGCTAGTGATCAGAGATGCACATATTGTCAGTTACTAAGAGACATGCTCAAGCAACTGACAAACGAATCTGTGGAATCGAGCAGAATGTTCGCTATAACGATATTTCTGCTTCGGCACCTCAGCACTGAATCTGTCTGAAATGTAATGGAAAATTGCTAAGTTTCAAAACGTTGATGTCCAGATGACAAAAGCAAAGTTTGAAGGGAATAGTAGTCATTTCCTTTGATTTCTAGATAGAAGCAAATAAGAAATAACACTTACTGGCCAAAGACAACAAGCAAATCTGTGGTATTGAGCAGATGGTAGAAGACACTCGCTCAAGGTGCCACTGCGCAGTGGCACCATGGGCAAGCGTCTTCTACCATAACCTCGGGCCGACTGAAACCTTGTGAGTGGATTTGATAGACAGAAACTGAAAGGAGTCCGTTGTATATGTGTACATATGTGTGTGTGTATGATATATATATA
>NC_069005.1:27688252-27690108 GCF_001194135.2 Octopus bimaculoides | reverse complement strand
ACGTCGTTGAAAGCCTGATAAACTGTGGTATTCGTCTTATAGATGTATAATGTGTAAAACACAGAAATATATTAACCAATTACCTCCCATAATTCTATTAACTGGAATTTTTTTTATGAAACTTTGATTTCTAGCATAAAACAGCCTCAGAAACACGCTGGAATGATCAAAATAACATTTCAAAATAACATTTTAAATAGAAATAAGCGAGATATTGGGGGGAAAATTAGCAAACCTCATTTGAATATCAGAGAAATATACCTAGTAGATATAGCAAAAAGGTTAGATATGTGTAAATATTGACAGATAATTACGAAATTTGTAATTTTTAAGTGATCTCATATGAGATCACTGGTAGGTAATGGGTTAATAGCAGAAGAAAATTGCCTATAAGAGATACTGTCTCGAGGCGAATGCCGCGGTTTATGAGGCTTTCAACACTGTATCAGCTTGAAAGAATAATAACGAGATTCCATTGTTTTTTTGCTATTCTCTAAAAACTGTTCTGGTCAGGTCAGGTCAGGTCAGAGTCTGATTTGAATCTCATAGAGAATATTTGGGCATTTATATGTCACGAGCTTATATGAGGAATATTTACTAAGTCGGATCTACTTTGGAAAGCCGCAAAACCACAAAGGAAATATTTACATTTATTGGTGCGAAATTCTATGAGAGTGTTTGTTGAAAAGAAACACAAAGAAAGCTAAAGGAATGCAAGTTCGTATCAATTTGTTGAGGTATTTCTGTATTTTCTTGCGTTTGTGTGTGTTTTTAATGGACTTTTGATATATAATAAAATATTATAAAATTGATATTACAAAAAAAAAACTGTTGAAAAATTGATCCAGCGCATTTTTATTGCTTCGGAGCGTATGTATGTATGTATGTATGTATGTATGTATGTATGTATGTATGTATGTGTGCATGTGTGTGTATGTCTGTATGTATATATGTATGTATGTACGTATGTATGTATATATGCATTTATGTATGTGTGCATGTGTCTATATGTATGTGTGTATGTATATATGTATGTATGTGTGCATATGTGTGTATGTATGTATGTGTGCATGTGTGTGTATGTACATATGTATGTATGTATGTACGTACGTATGTATGTATGTATGTATGTATATATGCATTTATGTATGTGTGCATGTGTATATATGTATATGTGTGTGTATGTATATATGTATGTATTTATGTATGTTTGTATGTATGTTTGTACCCACGTACAAAAACACACAGACGCGCACAAACACACACACACACACATACACACACATATATAGATATACAGAGAGAGAGAGAGAGAGAAGAAAATGACAAGCGAGAGGTTTGGAGAGGGGAGAATGAGTGATGAGAAAAAATGGTGGAGTAAGAGACAAATTAAGAAAAGATGGGGGGAGGGGGAGGAAGACACAGAGAGAGAAAGCGACAAAGAAAGAAACAAACAAACAAAGAAAGAAACAAAGAAACAAAGAAAGAAAGAAAGGAAGCATAAATCAAAAGAAGAGGAGCTGCGAATGCATGTGTGACGACAGCGGCGGCGAGACAGAGAAATTACGTGAATGGAAGCAGCAGACGACAGCGAATGGTTGAGAAACGAGAACAATTCCTGGAATTTCAGATTGCAGCTTGCAGATATCTGCCAGTGTCATCATGTCGGCATTGAACATGGTGGTATGATAATAACTGGTGGTCTAACAGCGGTGGTGGTAGTGATGGTGGCTGTAGTGGTTGTGGTGGTGGTGGTGGCTTTAGTGGTGGTGGTGGTGGTTGTAGTGTGCTGGCAATCAAGATGCCAGTGATGACGTGACTGTATTGGAAATGTTAGTAGTGGTGATGGTATTGGT
>NC_069005.1:27685336-27687755 GCF_001194135.2 Octopus bimaculoides | reverse complement strand
GTGGTGGTGGTTATTGTGGCGGTGGTAGTGGTGGTGGTGGTGGTGGTTGTAGTGTGCTGGCAATCAAGATGCCAGTGATGACGTGACTGTATTGGAAATGTTAGTAGTGGTGATGGTATTGGTGATGGTGATGGTGATGGTGGCAGTACTGCTGCTGCTGCTGCTTCTACTGACCGTGGTCGTGGTCGTGGTCGTAGCCATGGTATTACTGGCGGCGTAGTGGCATTGACAGTATTGGCGGTGGCCTTATCGGTGGTCATGTTGTTAGTAGTGCCATAGCAGTGCTGGCTGTTGCTGTGCAGTAACGAACGGTACGATGCAGTTGGTGACACAGTAGACAAGAGGTGTGCTGTTGTTGATGTCGTTGTTATTGTCGGAGGTGGCCGTGGTCGGATTGGAGGTATGTAGTGCTGGTCGCCAGTGCTATTAAGCTTACATGACTGGACGCTGCTCTGGCCGTTTGTCTACCTTTGGAGACATTCGCCATTGATCCTATTAAAAACAGATTTGATATTGTTGTAGTTGCTGTTGCTGTCGACGTGGTTTTTCTCGTCTAACTTCATTCTTTCACTCTTTTCTTCTTTTACTCGTTTCAGTCATTTGACCCCGGCCATGCTGGAGCACCGCCTTGAAGGGTTTTAGTCGAATTAAATGACCCCCACCTCCACCACCACCACCACCACCACCACCACGACTTATATGTATATATATTTTTTTCTTTTTAAGCTTAGTACTTACTCTATCGGCCTCTTTTGCCGAACCACTAAGTTACAAGGACTATATGACGCCAACACCGGTTGTCAAGCAGTGATGGAGGGAAGGTCAAACACAGACACAAAGACACACAAATAGATATACATATATACATACACACACACACACACATATATATATATATATATATATAGTGAGAATTTACAAAAAAAAAACAAAAGACGAAGACGGATGTGTAAACAACAAACAGATGTATTAGTTTAACTCTCGGGAAGCGAGAAAGTCTTTTACATTTCGAGCCTACGCTCTTCAACAGAAAGGAACACAAAAATGAACAAGGAGAGAAAACAGAAATTAGAAAAAGGTTTATTGGCTAACGATCTATCATGGCGAATGTGTATATACGACGGGCTTCTTTCAAGTTCCGTCTACCAAATCCATTCACAAAGCCTTGGTCTGCCCGATGCCATATTAGAATACATATTCCAAAGGTGCCACGTAGTGGGACTGAACATGGAACCATGTGGTTCGGAAGCAAGTTTCTTACCACGCAGCCACGCCTGCCAGTTTTAATCCAACAGACCTATGAACGGTGACCCTGATACATCCAAGGGGACGACACCTTAAAGAGCAAGCCCCAAATTCAGAATTGTCAGTGGGGGCCCTCAACTCTATAAAAGGTGAAGATTGATGTCTTATGCTTTGTGTAGGATGCCAATTTCCCGCCAAAAAGCATTGGGGGCTTGAGGTTCCACTATTAACCATCACGATATATCGGGTCCTCCGCTCGAGCTTGCGTGTGGGGCCCAATCTAAACAAATTTGTCTAAGTGGATCAAAACCGGCCCTCACCATGACCATTCCATCTATTAAATATTCTCTTTCTCTCTTTCTCTCTCTCTTTCCCCCTCTCTCTCTCTCACACACACATACACACACACCTGTGTATGTAACATCACAATCTCCAGTGCATAATCCTTTTCTCGTAAGACTTCAGGGTTTGTTTGTTTGTTTGTTTGTTTGTTTGTTAGCATGTTTCTTTGTTTGTTTGTTTTAGCAGAGGGCGCTGTAGGACGTATGTGCATCATTATCCAGTTTGTATTCCAGTTCTAATCATACTCTGTTGAGTACGATTTGGGGGCAGATATCGTTGTGTTTCTAGTAGATCAGGCTACCACAGAAAAGACCTTCGTTGAGGGATTGTTGTTATTATTGTTGTTAATGTGGTGGTGGTGGTGGTGGTGGTGGTGGTGGTGGTGGTGGTGGTGGTGGTAGGAATACTTCCGATGTCGTTAGGGCAATCTTTGCAACCAAACCACCACCACCACCGCCAACACCGCCACCACCGTCAACTTTAAACAATTTCCTTTTTTTCTTTTTCTTTTTATTCTATTTCTTCATTCTTTTGGTTTCCTTTTATCTTTTCTTTCTCTCTTTCTTCTTTCTTTGCTTCTCTCGTTCTTTGTTTTCTATCTGTCTATCTCTCTATCGATCTATCTATCTATCTATCTATCTATCTATCTATTTATCTGTTTGTCTATCTATCTATCTATCTATCTATCTATCTATCTATCTATCTATTTCTGTTTGTCTATCTGTCTATCTATTTCTGTCTATCTATCTATCTATCTATCTATCTATCTATCTATCTATCTATCTATCTATCTATCTATTTCTGTTTGTCTATCTGTCTATCTATTTCTGTC
>NC_069005.1:27684277-27684573 GCF_001194135.2 Octopus bimaculoides | reverse complement strand
TATATATATATATATATATATATATATATCTCCCTCTCTCTCTCCCTCACTTTCTCCCCATCTCTCTCCTCCTGCTATACCGCATCAAGATCATCATCACTATTCACATCTCTTCTTCTTCTTCTTCTTCTTCTTTATCATCATCATCTTCTTCGTCTTGTTCTTCTTCTTATTATTATTATTACTATTATTAATTCCTCCTTCGACTTCTTTTTCTTCTTCTCTTTCTTGTTCTCTCTCTTGTTCGCTTTCTTCTTTTCCATCTCCTTCTTCTCCTTCTTCTTCTTCTTCTTCTT
>NC_069005.1:27682166-27682818 GCF_001194135.2 Octopus bimaculoides | reverse complement strand
TATATATATATGTATGTATGTATGTATGTATGTATGTATGTCTTGCACTCATAGACACGCATATATATTCATACATAAATATGTATATGATTAAATGAATCTATATACATATACACACACACACTTATATATATATATATACACGTGTAAGTACATATGCATACATATATATGTATATATATTTATAGATGTGTGTGTACACATGCATATGTATATACATTGACGCAAACACCGACCCATACACACACGCACTTACACACATACACACACACAGCAACAACAACAACAACAGCAACAACAAATCATAGAGAAAAAAAACCCATCAGTTATGCATTCAGCAGAAATATGCATTTCTAAAATGCATTCCTCACACAAATTGCAGCAGACGTTTCTATAGTGCACTCTACTAACAACAAGCATGCAGGTCAAATTGGTAATGAGATTCATACGTGTGGGTTAATCTCGTATAAACGTATACACACACAGGCGCAGTGCCGCAGCGGCACATACACATGCAGGTGCTCTGATATGCCTTGACGAACGTGTATGTGCAACTATGTGCATGTATGCGTATGCGTTTTTGTACATGCGTGTATTTGCGAGTATGTTTGTCTGTAGGTATGTGGTACATAGATGTGTATATATATATATA
>NC_069005.1:27681821-27682066 GCF_001194135.2 Octopus bimaculoides | reverse complement strand
ATCTATCTATCTATCTATCTATCTGTCTGTCTGTCTGTCTTTCTCTCTGTTTGTCTGTCTGTCTGCCTGTCTGTCTGTCTGTCTCTTCCATTCATTTACTCAGCACTTCCGCCATTTATTTCCTATTTTCTCTCTTGTCCTCCTCTCGCTATTCCTTCCTTTGTTCTTCTTTATTGCCTGCCGCGAAAATAATAATAATAATAATAATAATAATAATAATAATAATAATAATAATAATAATAATA
>NC_069005.1:27679421-27680526 GCF_001194135.2 Octopus bimaculoides | reverse complement strand
AGCTGCCCACTGCACTTCCTCTTTCGTCTCTCTTTCTCACCACCAACACCACTCTCTTCCCGTTTCTCACCACCTCTCCTCTCCCGCCGCTCCTCCCCACAAAAAAACCCCACCACCACCGCCACCACCCTCCCGCCGTTTGCATTCCAATCCTTCACGTAACGTAACTTGGAATCCCAGTCGCGACTGAGGAATCTCCTTATGAAATATTTTCTCGATGGAAACTACCGCCAAACACCATCAACCACCAGCGCCACCAGCGCCACCACTACCATTACCACCACTACCACCAGTGCCACCGTCGCCACCACCACGAGCGCTCACATCATCAACACCAGCACCATTTCAGTGCTCCCACTGATTACGCTTCAACTCGCACAACAGTCGCCATGTGCATTTATGTATATATATGTGGGGGGGGCGTGTGTGTGTGTATGTGTATATGCAGGTATGTATATATGTATGTATGTTTGTGTGTAAGAGCGTATGTACGTATGTATGTATATAAACAAATGTATATATATATATATGTGTGTGTGTGTGCGTGCATGTATACATATATATAATATATATAGTATATATCATATATTATATTTACAAGTGTGTATGTATGCAAGAATGTATGTATATAAATATATATGTGTACGTCTGTAATATATATAAGTGTGTGCAAGCATATATGCATTTATGTATGCATGTATGTATATATGTTTGCATGTATGTTTATTAACATATATATATATGTGTGTGTGTATGTATATGTGTTTGTGTATGCATGTATGTATGCATGCATGTATGTAATATGCATGTATTATGTAGTATGTATGTAACAGAGTAGAATCACGCATGCAAATGAGTTGGAGATCCGTGCGCGCATGCATTGACACAAATCTACTTCCTTACGTGCATACACTCAAACGTATACACACGTGTTTCAATTATCCTTAATGACTGGAACGAAGTAATTTATGTATGACAAGTGCTCCCACATACATACATACATACCTACATTCATACATACATCCATACATACATATATATACATAGATACATATATATACATAGATACATACACACATATGTATATATGTGCATATATGTATGT
>NC_069005.1:27676996-27678614 GCF_001194135.2 Octopus bimaculoides | reverse complement strand
TATCTTTACTCTTACTCTTTTACTTGTTTCAGTCATTTGACTACGGCCACGTTGGAGCACCGCATTTAGTCGAGCAAATCGAACCCAGGACTTATTCTTTGTAAGCCTAGTGCTTATTCTATCGGTCTCTTTTGCCGAACCGCTAAGTTACGGGGACGTAAACACACCAGCACTCTTAGCCACTACGCCATAACAACAAAGAGGATGAGGACAAAATAATGTAAATAATGTAAACAATGTAAATAAAGAGAAAAACTTCTGTTGTTATGTGCAGACTGCAATAATATAAGCCTGCGAGATCTCTAAACTTAGCAAAGTTCCTCCATCTCTGGGATCTGACCATACTCGATTCCTTTCGGAGAGGAAGAAAAAGAAACGAATAAAAAAAATCAACCCTAAAATTGATTTCAAGTTTTTGTACCAGGCCAGCAACTTGTGGGGAAGGTGGTAAGTCAATTTCATCGACCCCAATGCTTTTGGATTTCCTTGAAACATGGTTCTCCTAGGATGCTATCTAGATGTTTCTGACATCCCTTTTTTATTTTATCATACCAAGGGCACCTACAACAACAGGAACAATTTTTGCTTTAAGATTCCACATCTTTGTATTTCAATTTCCAGGTCCTTATATTTACTAACTTTGTCGAATTCCTTTACAGATATATTCTTATCAGTGGGAAAACTTTCATCTATTAGTGTACAAGTATTTTCTTCCTTGTCTTTAATAATTATGTCTGGTAGATTAGCTTTGATCGTTCGGTCAGTGTTAACTGGAAAATCCAAGAGATTGTTGACATATTTACCTACAATGACTGGCGCTCAAGATGACGTTATTTTTTTAATCATACCTAGGGTACCTACAATAATAGGAACAATTTTTGCTTTAAGATTCCAGGTCTTCAATTTCCAGGTCCTTATATTTACTAACTTTATCGAATTGTCGAATTCCTTTACAGATATATTTTTATCAGTGGGAAAACTTTCATCTATTAGCCTTCAAGTATTTTCTTCCCTGTCTTTAATAATTATGTCTGGTAGATTAGCTTTGATCGTTCGGTCAGTGTTAACTGGAAAATCCCAGAGGATGGTGACATATTTACCTTCAACGACTGGCGCTCAAGATGACGTTATTACCAGTTAGCAGGAGTGTCCAGTTTGTAGTGTTTACATAATTTTATCTTATGTAGATACTGTCCTACCCTATCGTAGCGATTTTTCTGTTCGTTTGATGTCAGCACAGGACATCCTGAAACAAGATTATTTATTGTTCCGTCAAATGAGTCGCAGAATCTGCATTTAGAGTCAGTACCGTTTCGGAAAACGTTGACCTAGTAATTTCTGGTAAGCAGGCTTTGATATTATTATTATTATTATTAAGCAGAATATTTGCTGTAGCCCATCTTTTTATACCAAGACAAAACAATGTATTATTATTATTATTATTATTATTATTATTATTATTATTATTATTATTATTATTATTATTATCATTATTATTACTAAGGCGGCGAGCTGGCTGAATCGTTAGCACGCCGGGCAAAATGCTTAGCGGTATTTCGTCTGCCGTTACGATCTGAATTCAAATTCCGCCGAGGTCGACTTTCCCTTTCATCCTTTC
>NC_069005.1:27676219-27676917 GCF_001194135.2 Octopus bimaculoides | reverse complement strand
CCCCCACCACCGAAATTGCTGGCCTTGTGCCAAAATTCGAAACCCTCATCATCATTATTATTATTATCATTATTATTATTATTATTATTATTATTATTATTATTACATGAATAGTAGACACGTTTGACAAAGCGCATGCGTGCATGCTGCCAGACAAATGGGTTTACAAACATATACAAACAGAAATATTTACCTACATACACATACAGAAACACATTCAGAAGAGACACACACACACACACACACACACACACACACACGCACACGCATGCGCGTGCCCTCATATCACAGACTCTCAGGCATTCAAATCCATAAACACACACTTGTAATACACATACAGGTGGGCAAATGCATCTTATAAAGGCACACATATTCTAGTACACACACACACACACACACACCACACATACACACACATACACATACATGCAAACATTGTGTACACAGAGACACTCCCGCAGACACACACACACACACACTCGCATACACACCGTTATACACATACACACGCACAATGCTGTCACGTCGTAATGTAAAAGAAAAAACTCGTCAGACGACAGGCGTCTGTGACAATTTGTTAAATAGTGCAGCATGGAGGGGAGGAATAGGGGGGAGTCGATGATGGTGAAAATAGCGGGGGAGTGGTGGTGGTTAGGAGGAGGAGGAGGAGGAGGAGGTAACGGTGGCGATGATGGGGA
>NC_069005.1:27674156-27674685 GCF_001194135.2 Octopus bimaculoides | reverse complement strand
ATATATATATATATATACACGAAGGAGTGTTGAAAAGTTCTTGGGTTTAATGTTGTCGCGAAAGGCTTGGGTGGAAGTCCAAGAGTCCGAGTTCTTTTACAGGGTTTAGAAAAACTGAAGGACTGCTGCAATAAGTGTGTGAATCTGAGAGGGGAATATGTTGGATAAAACCATAATTCACTGATCCTCCCGTATTGTTTTTTATTCAAAGCCAGGAATATTTCAGCACCCCCCTTCGTATATGATGTATGTGTGTATGTATGGTTGGTTAGCTGGTTGGATGGATGGATGGATGGATATGCATGTGTTCGTATGTATGTGTGTGTGTGTGTGTGTGTGTGTGTGTGTGTGTGTGTGTGTTTTGTGCAGATCCTTGAAGGCCAGGAGGTGAGACTTGTGGTTGCAATTTGAGAGGTTTCCACTTCCCAATAAACATGAAAAGCTCTGCTTGTACAGGTTTGTCTCGGTAGAGTGACGTGAGGGATCGGCAGAGCATCTAGTACAAGCAGAGTAGTGTGTGTATGTGTGT
>NC_069005.1:27672411-27673978 GCF_001194135.2 Octopus bimaculoides | reverse complement strand
GGTGTTGGTCCTTCGATGTTCATTGGTTACTCCGACGCTAGCACAATTATACACTTGTCCAAACTGAATTGCTGGAGTTATTTCATTTTTTCCACAAAAATGTTTTTAAAAAGTTATGGAGGTTTAAAGTTTGATCATGAGAATCAAAAACAGAATATATAAATAAGCTTCGATAAGATAAGTATTGCATTTATTTTCAGTAATATTGTTAAATGGCTTTCCATTATTTATTGGTAAAATAAGTATTTTTATATAAATTCATTTGATATTTATTGTTAGTCGATATATATACATTCATTTTACTATGTTAATATATACATTATATATATATATATATATACCCAGGCCTATTCCCCATTTTTTAGGTGAGGGTAGCCACAACAAGACACACACCAGGCATCCCACTCATTTTCCACCTCAAAGAGGCGAGTCCCGTTCTATGCTTGGGTCAAGGCATATAGATGTACTCTTGTTGGTTCTCATTAATAGATACGTGTTGTGTTTGTGAATATGTAGTGGGGAATATGCAGTTCAAACTTGACATCCAGGATGTTTCCCGCTCTCCGTTACTTTCAGACCGTCACTCTGTTACCAAATTTATTGCATCTTGTAATTATTCGTTCCCTGAGGCTTTCAGCTGTGCATCTGATCGCGGAGGATGAAATCAAGGTCTCATTATACTTATAAAGACACCCACTACACTACTGTTACTATGAAAAGAACTTTCCATTTGGATAAGCAAGAACATGCCGATCAGTTCACACGGTTCGGCCGCATCAGAGTTACCCATGGTACCTGTAGTATCTATCTTTCTTTCTATCTGTATTTCTCTTTCTCTCTCTCCCTCTCTCCCTCTCTCTATCTATGTTTATCTATCTATCTATCTATCTATCTATCTATCTTTCTTTCTTTCCATCTGTGTCTCTCTTTCTATCTGTCTCTCTATCTATCTATCTATCTATCTATCTATCTCTCTTTATCTATCTATCTATCTATCTATCTATCTATCTATCTATCTATCTATCTATCTATCTACCTACCTATCTATCTATCTATCTATCTATCTATCTATCTATCTATCTATCTAATGTAGTTTTCAGGGAGATTTAGCGTGACACTCAATGTGACAAGTCTGGCCCTTTGAATTACATGTGCAACTCATTTTTGCCAGTTGAATAGACTAAGGCAGTGTTTCCCAAACTTTTTCGGGCTGCCACCCGCTTGACACCCAAGCCACACACCTAGCGCCCCCACCCCAACTAACCACCTCAAACACAGACCTCTTTCTGAAGCAAATTCAAAGCAACTGTATTTCACAAATGAAATTTGACCTAATGAACCCATTATTTTGTTGTTTTTGCATGAACCACCGTCGCATTATTGCTCCACTTTTTGTATAAATCGCTACCCCATTATTACCCCACTTTTCTTCAACGCCCCCTTGGAACAGTGGGTGGGGCAATACCGCTCACTTTGGGAACCAGTGGACTAGGGCAATGTGAAATAAGGCGTCTTGCTCAAGGACATAAAGCACCGCCTGGAATCGAACTCACCTTAGGATCGCGAC
>NC_069005.1:27666462-27668386 GCF_001194135.2 Octopus bimaculoides | reverse complement strand
ACCAAAGTGAACCTATGTGTATATGAGAATATATATACTATATACATATATATATACACACACAAATACACACACACACACACACACACATATATATATATATATATATAGATAGATAGATAGATATAGATATATGTATATAGATATAGATACATACATATAGATATACACATATATACACACACGTGATAACCACGTGCGGGTACACACCTACTAGAAACAGACACATCGCACATATAATACACACATACATGAGCACACGTATACACGCATAAACGCATAGACACATGTAGTTACACATGCACCATACACACATCAACAGCCGTATATAAACGCACACACGCAAAACACGCACGCAAGCACGCACAACTTCTTACTGAGACGCAAACACCGGCACATGAATTCACGCACGCACGCACGCACGCACACATACAGGCACGCACGTACACGCACACGTACACGTACACGTACACGCACGCACGCACACTCCTACACGCCCTCACTCACTCACTCGCGTCCATGGAAACATGCGCAAGCACGCGATCCAACAGAAGTGACATTCCATCGTATGCGCGATACAACATGCACGAACTCATCAGCTACAGATATCTTGTGGAGTAGCTAAGCCGTGTGTGTGTACATACATACATACATACATACATACATACATACATACATACATACATACATACATACATATACAATATATTTTACTACATGTGCCCATGCTCACAAACATACATACTTGTCACATCGCCGCAAAGTAGCAAACAACGTGTGTGAACAAAACACAAACATACAGACTTAAACACACACACAGCCAGTTTGTAAACTTACATACACACACACATCCATATATATATCGATGCTTTGCGCTCTCGTCCAATTTTGTATTTCATATATATATTATATATACATATATATATATATATATATATATATATACACACACACACACTCAGATATTATATAGACGATACGGGTCGATCTACGAACATTTACGCATACCGGGTTACACAAACTTACGAACTAAAAAAACACGCGTAACAACGGTGGAACTGCGTTTGGTTTCCCTACGATGCGAAGTTCTTGCTTTTAAAAGTTCTAAATTACAACTTCCCTTCAAAATTTCGCGTTAATCTATGTTCCAAACACCAGTTTTAATAATGATGGTAAAGTTATTTTACTAAATTCCTCGTTATTTTTCGAAATTGATTGCAACAAAAACAGCGTATTTCAACAGAAATACATATTTAACAAAAAAAAAAAACAAAAAAAAGATTAACCGGTGGACAAAAAACGAAGAAACAAAAAAAAGAATAAAGTGACACGATATATTATAAACACACACACACACACACACTTTATACGTGACCAGTATAGGCACACAAATATATAGATCATACACACAGCTAGATACAAGTTCACACAGGGCGTCATATGATATAATACACACACGCGCTCACGCGCACACACACACACATACACACGCACATACCTTATGCAGAAGGGAAAGCGCCGATCAAGGTCTGTTTTTACCACCGGCGGAGATATCTTACACGTGAAAACCTGTAACTCCGGTAAGTTCTCATATACGCATCTTGTATACATGTGTAATACACATGATATATATATATATATATATGTGTGTGTGTGTGTGTGTGTGTGTGTGTGTGTGTGTGTGTATGCTTGTTAATTTACCTGTTAGTTTGTCTGTTGTCTGTCGTCTGCCTCTGTCGTCTGTTTTTGTCGAGTTCTATGTCTCTGTCTTGCATGTAACATTTAACGTTTACTTCTAGCGAGGCATTTTAATGGACGAATTGAACAAAAACAAAAGTTTGATACGGTAAAAAAAGAAACAATTATTATCATTATTATTATCATTATCATCATCACCATCATTCTTCTTCTTCTTCTTCTTCTT
>NC_069005.1:27659329-27662246 GCF_001194135.2 Octopus bimaculoides | reverse complement strand
CGACACATTCTTTTTTTTTTTCTCCTTGTTTCTTTCTGTGTTCCTTTCTATGGAAGAGCGTAGGCTCGAAACATTAAAGACTTTTCCACTTCCTGAGCGTTATACTAATACATCTGTTTCTTGTCTACAACACCTGTCTTCGTATTTTTTTTTGTGAATTCTCTCCCTATATATATATATATATATATATATATATATATATATACCTGATGATTGCGTAACGCATGAAAGTACTAGTTTATTTCAATACTGTAAAATTGTAAAATTGTAAAAATTTCTAATAGTAAAACATGAAAATCAGATTAAGTTAGAATTTCATTGATGAATATACTCTCCTATACACCATCATACAAACTCGGATATATACCTGTATATGTTTATACAGGTACACAGTCCTTTGTCCGGAACCCTCGGGAACAATTGTGTTCTAAATTTCGTATTTGTTTCGGACTTCAGAACAAAAGCCAGCTGCTGTTGATTGCAAACTAGACATCAAAATAGACGTCCTACAACGGTAACAAAAGCACAGGTATACGTTCTCACAATCAGTGGGGAAAATAAATATCTGTAGAGTAATATACAGGTAAATGAAGTAGTGAGATAATTAAAATAACAAATGACAAAATACATATAGTATGATAAATTAAAACAAAAATACTCGACCTACAATCACTGGTGTACACATTACCATAATATTTCTATAGAGAGACGCATAAGTAATCATACTAATTTGAACAAGAGCAATCAGAGAGCGCAAACCTTCACCAAGGCAACACCAACATCCTCTCAACGATTAGCCAGAGATGATTTTTAAAATGAGAATATCTGAAATAAACTCGACCACTCTCACAAATGGGAATACTAAAAATGAACCCGACCAATCTCAAAAATTAAGTAAAAGAGCAGGAACAATAATCCAGAATCCTTGTCGGGTCCCGGATCGATCCCAAAATCTAATTAGTTCGTGCCAGTAACGAGGCCAAACATCCCTGAAAGTTTCATCCGAATCCATGCAGCGGTTCTTGAGATAAGGTGTAAGTAATAAAGTAAGACTACAGTATGTATGTATGTACTCGTATGTATATACCGTGCTACTTCAATATATTTAAACTATGATAAAATTTGTTCGATATAATTAACATAATTTATACACGTTAGATACTTCTCCTTGTACATTTGGCAAATATCTGATATTAAATTAATTTTATAGCTGATAACTCATACGACATCCGTCTCTGGCTGATAAAGTCAGCCTCAGTTCTCTTTGAAATACTTAGCTATCAATTTGGTAGTTAATTTTATTGGAATCATACTCCTTCACATCCCATTCCCATTGAAGAACTTTCCATTGCTCTCCTGTGGATTTTGTCTGCTTCCTGTCTAAATAGCCCCTAAAAGGTTTAATAATCCTATGACCTGGTGTGCTAAGGTCTTGTGTTAACAGTTTAACTCCGGCAGGCTGTTGTCAATTTTCCAGATGTACTTTCTAGTTTTACAACGATATATATAGGCGCAGGTGTAGCTGTGTCGTAAGAAGCTTCCCAGCCACATGGTTCCGGGTTCAGTCCCATTGCGTTACTATCAATTGCAGACGTTTCTGGAACGTCTCTCAAATCTTTGTTTGTTGGACTTAAAACATTCGCCACTTTCATCACTTTTTTCCTGCTCGCCGTCTTTCATTGTCTTTTGATTTCAGTCATTGGGCTGCGGCCATGCTGGAGTACCTCCTTGAAGGGTTTTTAGTCGGACGCATTCACTCCAGTACCTATTTCTTTTAAAACCTGAGACTTATTTTACCGGTCTTTTTCGCCGCGTCATTAAGTTACGGTGACGTAACAATCCAACACCTGTTGTCCAAGAGTGGTGGAACACACACACCACACACACACACCACACACACACACACACACACACACACACACAGACATTCAATAACAGATTGGTGTAAAGTCTCTATATCCATCCCAGGACAGCCCTTTTTTTTTTTTGTCATAGAAGTATTACCTTGATGACATTTTTCGGCAACTGCTGATTGCGTCTGATGCCTTCTACAAAAAACGCGACACAACCAACATTTCCGGTTGCATCTCGTGGGCCCTTATGGCTTCACTGTCTCTTTTGCTTACTAGATATTTGACAACAATCTCCTGTTTATGGACTCTAAATAAACAGCCTCCGAAATAGGATCCAGTGGTTGCAGCTGCACGTCATCCAAGAGCAGCTGCACTCCCTCTCAATATTAGTGTTCTTCAAGTATTCTGGTGACACTCCCATGCATAGTCATGTTTTGGTATGCTAAGAATTTTACGCCCAAGTCTTCTTTGAGGTGTGTTAGTCCAGCTGCTTTGGGGGTTGTCAGGACGAGAGTACTCTCTAAGGAGTTTTCTGTTGATACGTAGGACGTTGTGCTCTGCGCTTTCCAGCCCAAGGTTAATGTATATATTTTTGGTGTTGTTCTTTCGCAGGTGATGTCTGAAAGATAATATACAACATTCGAAGGTTGTCTGCGCTGGTTTAGAACCTCAGCCTCTTTCGTCTCTTCTTAGAGATGGAGGAGGTATCACAGTATCTGTTGAAGATTCCATTCGATGTCTCAGAATCTTGTGCGTTTAAATAGCTATGGAGTGGATTTCCTCTGTAGACCAGTCAAGTATACCACATGTAGGTATCAGCACTTGTACGTCGAATGCAATGCATCGTAGAATATCGTCTTGAGAAATATAGAACGTAAAGAGCCGGAAGAAATGCTGCTAGGGGTGGCTGTGTGGTAAGTAGCTTGCTCACCAACCACATGGTTCCGGGTTCAGTCCCACTGCGTGGAACCTTCGCCAAGTGTCTTCTACTATAACCTTGGACCGACCAAAGATTAGTGAGTGAACTTGGTAGACGGAAACTGAAAGAAGCCCGTCGTATATAT
>NC_069005.1:27654780-27656519 GCF_001194135.2 Octopus bimaculoides | reverse complement strand
AAATAGATAGATAGATAGATAGATAGATAGATAGATAGATAGATAGACTGACAGACAGACAGATAGATAGATAGATAGATAGATAGATAGATAGATAGATAGATAGATAGATAGATAGATAGACAGACAGATAGATAGATAGATAGACAGACAGACAGATAGATAGATAGATAGATAGATAGATAGATAGACAGACAGACAGACAGATAGATAGATAGATAGATAGATAGATAGATAGATAGATAGACAGACAGACAGACAGACAGACAAATACATACATACATACATACATACATACATGCATAGGCGGGGAGCAATGTGTAAATCCAACGTAGATGCCCGTTGCGTCAGTTACGTATGCATGAGGTGGCGTGAGGTCAGTACGTTCGTAACAATAAGCGATACGTGTGAATCTCTTTGGACATTGTTTAATAACTGATGGCCGCATATACGCATACGAACATTTGTCTGTCTGTCTGTTTGTCTGTATTTTAAATCTACACAGCAGACACACACACACACACACACACACACACATATATTCTCTTGTTTTTTTTTTTACTTAGTTCCAGTTATTAGACTGTGGCCATGCAGGGGAACAAGCATACTTATGGTAGGGAAGGAATGATGCAGATATTCGTGAGATTTTCGTGTTCTTTGATCACTGACAGCTTAGACAGAGAGAGATAGAGTCAGAGATAGATAGATAGATAGAGAGATAGAGAGAGAGAGAGAGAGAGAGAGAGAGAGAGAGAGAGAGAGAGAGAGAGAGAGAGAGAGAGAGTCAGACAGACACACAGATAGAGTGGCAGTCGAGAGAGCCATACAACGAAAGAGAAGACGAATATTAATTTACAAGCATATATCTGTAATTCCAACACACCACACACACAGACACACACACACACACACACATACGTGCATACAAAATGTGTTACTTTGGTTTTCTAAATTCCTTGAAACCCCACCCTCTCTCTCTCTCTCTCTTCTCCTTCCACCCCACCCCCCTTCCGCTTCCTACTCCTCCAAAGAACAGCTCTGGTTGCTAAGAAAACGAAGGAATTCAAACAACGACAACACTAACGAACTGGCTGTTGAATGTTCGTGAAGTTTTGCATATTTCGACTTTGCCACTTACAAATTGAATCTGTCGTATACTCGAAAGGGGATCCATTCCAATGCCCGAAACGTTAGGCATTTCAAGAGAATCGCTTAAACGCTTAAATACTAACACATTTAAACACTCATGTTGCCATTAATATTTCTCGTTTGTTCAGATGCTTATTTATAATTTGTTGTTGGTTGTTTATGTCAGCGTCTATGTATGTATGTATGTACGTATGTATGTATGTATTTTTGTATGTATGTATATATGTATGTACGTATGCATGTATGTGTGTATTTATGTATGTATTATTCATGTATGTGTGTATCTATGTACGTATGTATGTATGTATGTATGTTGTTTATAGTTTCAGCTCAGAGCTGCGGCCATGCTGATGCACCGCCGTGGAAATAAAATAGCAGAATAATATAAATAATATATAAATATATGCATATATCCATACATATATGTTACATACCTACATCTACATGTGTACATACATGTAATATATGGGTACAGGACATCACAGAAAAACGTTAAACACAACGAGAAACGAAAACATAAAAACGAAAACAGAAAACGAAATGTGTGTATATGTATGTATGTATATATGTATGTATATATGTATGTATGT
>NC_069005.1:27653400-27654415 GCF_001194135.2 Octopus bimaculoides | reverse complement strand
AACATAGAGGGGACAAACAAGGACAGACAAAGGGATTAAGTCGATTATATCGACCCCAGTGCGTAACTGGTACTTAATTTATCGACCCCGAAAGGATGAAAGGCAAAGTCGACCTCGGCGAAATTTGAACTCAGAACTTAGCGGCAGACGAAATACCGCTGAGCATTTCGCTCGGCGTGCTAACGTTTCTTATTTCTTTATTGCTCACAAGGGGCTAAACATAGAGGGGACAAACAAGGACAGACAAAGGGATTAAGTCGATTACATCGACCCCAGTGCGTTGCTGGTACTTATTTAATCAACCCCATCGAAAGGATGAAAGGCAAAGTGGACCTCGGCGGAATTTGAACTCAGGACGTAAAAACAGACGAAATACCGCTGAGCATTTCGCCCGACGTGCTAACGTTTCTGCCAGCTCACCGCCTTACTGTGAACGAAAATTATATGAAAGAAGTGAAACGCAAAGGCAAACATCTGTTAGATCTGGTAATATAGAATAATAAGAATGGTTATTATAGAATTATGATGTAGACTAGTGGTTCCATCGTTCTCTTTTTTCATGTATTTCTCCTCATTTACAAATTCGACATCTCCATTCACCCTCCTCTACACGCCGACATAAGAAAAACAACATTGTCTTGTGGATAACCCAATTTAGTGTATAACATTAACCCTTTAGCATTCAGATTACTCTGTCAAATGTAATGTTTGTTTATTCACGACTGTTTATTATGAGAATGACATTGTAGGGTAGGTGTGAGAGGCTAGATGCGGCCAGTTAAACCCTTTAGCATTCAGATTACTCTGTCAAATGTAATGCTTATTTGTTCACGTTGCTTTTAATTAATCGTGCACCATCTTGTGGCTTTGAGATTCCGGTGATGTTGTTTATTTCTAGAATGACATTGTAGGCTTAGAGTGAAAGGCTGGATCAGGCTTGTTTGAAACATAAAACGAGTTGAGGGCCTGATAAACGGTGGGTTTATATGCTAAAAGGTTAATGACCATTTAATAT
>NC_069005.1:27646271-27647036 GCF_001194135.2 Octopus bimaculoides | reverse complement strand
ATATACATATGTATTTATTGTACATATGCTCGCGCACACACACACTCACACAAATATACTGGGGCGACAAATTTTCTTTGGATATATACTGAAAACCCGACTGTGTCATTGTTTTATTATTTTTTTTCAGTTTTTTTTTTTTTCCATCGTATTTTCTTAGGAGTTCCTTGAGTATTTTTGAAATAGACTTCCTAAATTCATCATCCACTTTTGCCAGACTTCCATAGCCTCGTCTATACACATATGTGTGTCGTGTGTATACGTTGTGGGTACGTGCGAGTAAATGTAATTAGGTACGTACGTGTGTATGTGTGTATGTGTGTATGTGTGTATGTACGTGATGCAAATCTGCGCTAAGACGTGTATGTATTGTAAATATTTACGAAACGAAGATGGATAATAAATACGTACATAGTACAGATGTATAACTTTTAAGGGGTTTATTAAGACCCGATAAATGTTGTCTAAGAAAATAAAGAGCGAATAAACGTACCACCCCCCAGCCGCCACCCCCCACTCTCTCTCTCTCTACACACACACATACACACATACACACACAGATAAATACATGGTCCATGATATACACGCATGCGCCAAAATACATATACACTTTCAAATGCTTACTTATGTGGTTAGCGACCTATATTTTTGCATATTCAGTTTATTATTATTGTAGTTACTATTTTAAGGAAGGTCTTAAGTCTGCGAGCTGGCAGAATCGTTAAGATGCCGGACAAAATGTTCAGTGGCATTTCGTTCGCCTTT
>NC_069005.1:27637370-27639096 GCF_001194135.2 Octopus bimaculoides | reverse complement strand
TTAATGTAATTTTCCAAGCTGAATCTCAGGAGATACTTTACTTTTTCCAGAAAAAAAATTGTTTTTAAAGGTTATAGAAGCTTAAAATTTGATAATTTCCACCTAGACAGAAAACAGGAATTGGAAGCTGTCATTTTGTGCGTGACAGCACGTGATGTGAACTATAAACAAAGGAAATTCTCCTTTATGCACGTCATATAACCTCTTATAACTTTTTTTTACTTTTTGGAATTTTCAGAAAATTTCTGCGAATTTGTATCCTACACACGGGAATTCATACGATTAAAAAACAAAACAAAAAGTTTGGGTGTGCGTGATATAAGACTTATTTAGCTGTTATTTTTAGCACATCTCACCATCAGCTCAATGACTAGAATATATTTGTAAATATATGCTTTCTTATAAACAAAAGAGTTCTCTTGCTTAGCAGTTACTCCGAGTGGAATGGGAGTTTTGCTGCGTTAATACTATCACCTCTTGTGTTATTTCTATTGCTTTTACACCAGGATGTGTTGTGTGCTTTGAAATCTCTTACAGTAAGTGTGTTAAAGTGCTATAGTTGGGTGTATAGATTGAGAAACAAAGTTCGATTTTGGGGTGTGTTTTTGATTAAATATATAATGCCTTTATATCTAGAAGTATCCTAGTCCCTAGTGGTGTCTATGACTGGATGCAAACTAGTAAAAGGTCATTCGTGTGACCAAAGAAGGTCCTACTATTTCGTGTATATCTATCAGTTATTCTTCGATCCAGCTAGCCATCTATATGCTCGTGGATCTGTCTATATGTCTCTCTGTCTACCAATCTACCTCTCTTTTTCTCTCTCTCTCCTCAGATAGATAGATAGATAGATAGATAGATAGATAGATAGATAGATAGACGGGTGGATGGATGGATAGATACACACGCACGCGCACCCATACACACGTACGCATGTATAAATGTATATATGTGTATGTGTGTGTGTGTGTGAGAGAGAGAGAGAGAGAGAAAGAGAGAGAATCTATATATATATATACAAGCATATGTACATATATATGTATGTATATACTTATATACATATATATATATATACATATACATACACACACGTATATATATATATATATATATATATATATATATATATATATATATATATATATATATATATATATATTTATTTCTTTATTGCCCACAGGGGGCTAAACATAGAGGGGCTAAACATAGAGCCGTGATGTAAGGTGTTGCGTCCAGTTGTTTTACTTGTATATTTACTTGTATATTCTCACGGTGGGGCACCAGCATGACTGCAGTCACTTGGCTGAAACACATAAATAAATAAATAAATAAATAAATAAATAAATTGTATATCACTCTAAACTTTTTATGTTCTCTATATTTTTTTACTTCCTCTCTATATATAAAAAAACATCCTGATGAAGGGAGTGTCTAATCTCTAATATGAGTACACCATATTAATAGACACATCTCAGAAACGGTCCGTAGATGTATACTTTAACTTAACTTTTATATTATAGGTTTTTTTTGTTTTTTTTAAATCCTGTCCTAATGTACACGTTTGTAATATAATACATGTAAATTTATAACTTCATCATACCGTATATATTTACCAATTTATATGTTATATCATAATGTACGTTTACACATCGTAATGTTTTAACTTTAATTGTCATATTTTTATACAACTTAGAAATCATGCATGTTTATAAATATTTTTTTAATA
>NC_069005.1:27636417-27636829 GCF_001194135.2 Octopus bimaculoides | reverse complement strand
ATATACATATATATATTATGTATGTATGTAGCGATCTCTCTCTCAGTTTATCTAATTGTCTGTCTGTATGTCTGTATGTCTGTCTGTTAAAATGTTTCCGCTTGTCTATCTGCCCGCCTGTCTGCCTGTCTGCCTGTCTGACTTAACACATTATTTTTATCATATGATTGGAATTCTTCCGAAAAAGCAATGATATTAGTAATTATAATAATGATAATGATGAGGATAAGAACAACGATAACAACAACTATTATTATTATTACTATTATTATTATTATTATTATTATTATTATTATTATTAATATTTATTATTATTATTATTATTATTATTATTATTATTATTATTATTATCTATTATTATTATTATTGTTGTTGTTGTTGTTGTTGTTGTTGTTGTTATAAACGATATAAA
>NC_069005.1:27632542-27633911 GCF_001194135.2 Octopus bimaculoides | reverse complement strand
TATATATATATATATATATATGGTGTAGCTGAAGAGAAAAATATTTATTTCTTTATTGCCCACAGGGAGCTAAACATAGAGGGGACAAACAAACGGATTAAGTCGATTACATCGACCCCAGTGCGTAACTTGTACTTTATTTATCGACCCCGAAAAAATGAAAGGCAAAGTCGACCTCGGTGGAATTCGAACTCAGAACGTAGCAGCAGACGAAATACCGCGAAGCATTTCACCCGGCGTGCTAACGATTCTGCCAGCTTGCCATCTTAAGACAGATTAATATTAGCATGTTTATTAATGGAATATTTAAAAAGCTAATCAACTTTCCTGCGCTGTCAAATACAGAATCTTGTATATTTATTTAGAGAGCCATTCATTTATACTTGAGCAAAGTATTCCATGATGAATAAACAATGAACGGCCAATTGCCGAAGCAACAGACTTTTTCAGCTGATAGCATTTCTACGTTCACAACCATTAAATTTTTGATTGATATGTTAGTTTGAGAAAAACCAAATGTAACACTGGCTCCCTTTTTAGAATCAGAAACACAATAGGACTACAGAGCCTTATCGCGTTGGAAGAACGGAGCTTTGAGAATTACATGCACGTGGAGTATGTTAACGAAGGTCTAGCCAAATGTAATATAAGCTGGTGACCTTGCCACGATTAGAGAGAACCAGAAGCAGAGAAAACAGAGAGGCTAGTGTGCGCGCATTTCTTACGTTGTGGACCACCATTTATAATCTTAAGGAAACTTGAGATGAGGAAGTGGAGGAAGAGAAAGGTGATAACGACGACGATGATGATGATGATGATGATGATGATGATGATGATGATGATGATGATGACGACGACGACGATGATGATGAGGAGGAGGAGAAGGAGGATTAATAAACTTTCTTCTTATTGGTTAACGATCACAAATAATCTATTGAAACTATCTTAAACACCACCCCCTATGTAACAATGAATATCGTATTTCCAGATGTCCAGATCGCTATTTTATTCTCGTAAAATAGGTCCCAAAACTTTACAATGCGTTTCAGAAGCAATTTCACCCCTAAAGGAGGTTTATGGATGCTAAACTTACCGTGTCTCTGTACTGTAAAAGTAATATATATATATATATATGCGTAGGAGTGGCTGTGTGGTAAGTAGCTTGCTTACCAACCACATGGTCTCGGGTTCAGTCCCACTGCGTGGCATCTTGGGCAAGTGTCCTCTACCATAGCCTCGGGCCGACCAAAGCCTTGTGAGTGGATTTGGTAGACGGAAACTGAAAGAAGCCCGTCGTATATATGTATATATATATATATATATATGTGTGTGTGTGTGTGTATCTGTGTTTGTCCCCCCCTACATCAAT
>NC_069005.1:27627781-27631733 GCF_001194135.2 Octopus bimaculoides | reverse complement strand
GTGTGTGTGTGTGTGTGTGTGGGACAAGAACGCAAAACATCAAGACAGTTAAGTGTCACAAGAAAGGGACAACAAAACATCCAGACAGATGATACAAAGAAAACAAAGACGGGTCATTCGGAGTTTTCTTTCCTCAGTCGATTTCCAGATTATCTTTGCAATTTCGACTGGTTATACTCGAGATTGCTCCAATCTGGCCAGCTCCAAGGAAAAACTAAGCTAAGACCATTAGATTCCTTGGAAGAAAGCAGTGAATGTATGCGAAGAAACGTTACACAAATACAAATGTAAACAACAGGTGTCTTTCGACTAAGGATGAATTAAATTAAGCTGGCGTGTGAGGAAGTAAAAACCTTACGACATGGACATAGGATTTGAGATGAGAGGTACGGGTATATACTGAGACCGAACCCGAGACTAGATGTCTGCAAAACATATATTTGAACAACACAGTCACGCTTGTATCTATACTTGCAAATTTATGGGCCAACCACTGAAGCCCTTCCTTGTTGGATCGTTTGCAACGGATTTCCTGACAATGAATTTTCTCCGTCCGTCTTATCCTTGTTTTCATGCTCTTTGATCTCAAACGTCGCAGATCATAGCGTTAAGACGCTCTTCTGTCAATCCTCTCGCTTTCCAGCATTTTCTCATTATTTATAATCTGAATAGTTAAAACCCTGTTTTGACCACGATCTCTTTCGCGCTGATTGACACTGTCGTCTCCTCTGAGCATGACACTCAATGTTTTTTTAATTATTTTGCACTCAAAACTGAAATATAATTATTTCTTCCGATCTGCAAGGCGTAAAAGTGTCAAACACGAACGCGGAATCTCTAAAGGAAATCCTAGAATCCTTGTATTGATAGAGTTATGAAGTGCAAACTCCAAAAGTGAAACTGCCATAGCAAACTTATGAATGGGGAAGTTTTATGTGCATACTAGAAAAACTAACTCTTGTATTTATCACATATCTTTTACTTATTTCAGTCACTGCATAGCGGCCATGCTGGAGCACCATCTTGTAGAATTTTAGTCGAGAAAATCGTTCCCAGTACTAATGGGTTTTTCTGTTGTCTTTTTCTCAAAAGTCTGGTACTTACATATTTTATCTGCCTCTTTTGCCGAAACTACTATTTTGCAGGGATGTAAACGAACCAACACCGATTGTCACACAGAGGTGGGGGCCAGACACAAACACACACACACACACACACACGCATGCATACATTCATACATACATACATACATACAACTAAATGGAAAAGTCAATATTAGAGTAAAAGAAATGATGTACTAGTTAGCGTAGTGCTAGATATTCTGTCTGAATATAAGATGGAATGGTCACGGCTGGACTGCCAATGAATATAACGACGACAACTGCAATGGCAGTAACAACAACAAAAATGCACAACTCATTTTTGCCCGCTGAGTAGAATGGAACAACATGAAATAAACTGTCTGCTAAAGGGCGCATCACACCGCTGGGAATTGAACTCACGGCTATGCGACCGTAAACCGAATACGCTAATCACTAATCCATACATACGCCATCACGCACCCATACATCGACGACAAGGAAGACTGCATCAACAAAGACTTTTATTTTGTAGTAACGTATCTTAGAGTTAATCTTAGAGCTAATCAGTCCGTTCGGAAGCTAACATATTGGTCAAGTGTCTTCTTATTAGCTTCACCAGTGATGTTCACGCAGCGGAAACCGTTTGGAGGATAGCTGCAAAATGAAAAGTAGACAGCTGATGAAGGGTCCTTTCTCTGTGCTTATTTGTCTTGTTTTCTATTTTTTTCTCGTTGCTTACGTATTTCCCTAGTTTGTTTACGTATTTCATATTATTTGCGCTGTTGGTGACGTCCTGTACCCATATATGCATGTATATATATATTCAAAATAAATGGAAGTGGAGAGACAAGTTACTGAAGAGATTGCAAGAGTGCAATGAAATAATTTAACAAAAAACTATATAAATTAATAAAGGACTGAACCAGTGCGTGTGTTTATTACCGGCATAATGCCTCTCCCAAGGTTTAATTGTATATATATATTGTTTATGATTATATATAGGTATGTATGTGTGTGTCTATGCTTGTCCCCCCACCATCGCTTGACAACCGATGTTGGCGTGTTTACGTCCCAGTAACTTAGCGTTTCGGCAAAAAGAGTGCGATAGAATAAGTACTCGGCTTACAAAGAATAAGTCCTCGTGGTGGTGGTGGGGGGGTCGATTTTTTTCGACTAAAGGCGATGCTCCAGCATGGCCGCAGTCAAAATGACTGAAACAAGTAAAAGAATGAAAGAATACTTTTATACACATCCGCTTGCGCGCATGCATGTTTGACGCGTACACCTGTACCTAACTCTCATGGTTTGCACATGCGCACACATCCTCTTACTCATAACGCACAGCTGTACGTATACATGTATGTGTACCAAGAGACACGTGACCGACTGTGCATTCACATGTAGGTGGCAGTCTCTGTCATTGTCTGTTTGGCCGTATGTCCCTCTTGAGAAGAAAAAAAGCCTATCCTCAATTGGCCTCTTTATTATCTGTTTTGTCTTTGACACTTAAGCCATCCTCGAAAGAGCAAACATGCGCAGACGTGACTGTGTGGTAAGAAGCTTTCTTCCCAACCATCTGGTTCCAGGTTCAGTCCCACTGGACGGAATCGGAAGCAAGTATCTTCTACTGTAGCCTCGAATGAACCAAAGCCTTGTGAGGAGATTTGGTAGACGGAAACTGAATTGAAGGAAGCCTGTTGTACATACATACATACATACATACATACATACATACATACATGCATACATGCATATATACACACACACACACATACACAGAAAACACACACACATATGAAGAAAATAATAACCCTGTAATCTATGCACTATGGAAAGCTACCATATCTTAGCTTTTTCAGCCTTAGGTTTTCCTGTGTTTCTCAGCGCATTACGCGATAAGCTTCCTTTTCTCTGTGTGTATGTGTGTACCATATATATAGAGAGAGAGACGAGTAAGCACATAAATGCAAAGCAAGGTGGGAAAAAAACAGTGCTCGAATACCGAAGGTGGAGGAGTATGTTTTTTTTATTAGAACATCACTGGTCATTGAACAAGTCACGTTTCATTGAGCAAGCCGCAGTTTCAGGCAACGAAAATTTCAACGCCAAATATTAGCCGTTTAAGTCAAAGTGAATACGCTTCGCGCATTTCTGAACAGCCAACACGTGTCTTCCGCACTACATCCGATTCAGTATCAACGGACGGTGTAAGGTCAAATCACTTGCCGGACAAATATACCTCCGAAATGCATATATAATGGGGTGGGGGTGAGACAAAATGAAGCTGAAGGAGTGTCTGGTACAAGCGTAACGAATAATTGTATAAAAAGCTGAAATTGTACCTGTCATTGAAACTATTCAGGAAATACTCAGAAATGTGTGATAAAATAAAGTATAGAGAGCATGTTAGATTGGGGTTTTTTTCTTTTGTAAATTGTCAAGAAGGGTGTCTGCGTAATTAGTAAGAAATATGATAAGTCTGAAAAATAGTAAGAGGTTTGGACAAGTAGAATATAGTAAAGTTGTTAAAACAATAAGTACTTATTGAAATGTTATTTAAGAATCCGAGAAACGGTGAGTATAAAAGTAAGAAGTAGATATGAAGGGGTTGGGTTAGGGTTAGGGGTATGGTGGGGGTTTAGGGTTAATGTTAGGGTTAGGGTTAGAGGTAGGGTTATGAAAACGGTGAGTCTCGCAGCAAATACAAAGCATATATAAAATGGCTAGCGACAATTAGAGATCTGAACGTGTTTGTGTGTACACATATGTATGAATATATAAGTGTGAGTATATATGTGTGTGTGTGTGTGTGTGTGTGTGTGTGTGTGTGTTTGTGTATATGTATATATATATATATATATATATATATA
>NC_069005.1:27624309-27624917 GCF_001194135.2 Octopus bimaculoides | reverse complement strand
GTGGTTGTGAGAAGAGAGAGAGAGAGAGAGAGAGAGAGAGAAATGGACATCCACATGTGTATAAACATATATAAATGCATGCACTACATATATATATACATACACTCCTTTATGCCGAAACAAATTACATACAACCAGACTCAACCCCATATATATTACTCTCTTTTACTTGTTTCTGTCATTTGACTGTGGCCATGCTGGAGCACCACCTTTTGGTCGAGCAAATCGACCCCAAGTACTTATTGTATCGGCTCTCTTTTGCCGAACCGCTAAGTTACGGAGACGTAAAAACACCAGCATCGGTTGTCAAACGATGTTGGGGGAACATACACAGACACACAAACATATACACACACATACATATATATATATATATACATATATACGACGGGCTTCTTTCAGTTTCCGTCTACCAAATCCACTCACAAGGCTTTGGTCGGCCCGAGGCTATAGTAGAAGACACTTGCCCAAGGTGCCACGCAGTGGGACTGAACCTGGAACCATGTGGTTGGTAAGCAAGCTACTTACCACACAGCCACTCCTGCGCCTATACACACAAAATACATAACAGCAATTGGCTCACGCGCGCACACACACACACACACACT
>NC_069005.1:27618289-27619721 GCF_001194135.2 Octopus bimaculoides | reverse complement strand
GTGTGAGTGGGGGAAAAAATGGTGGGGCTAAATGGACTGTGGCCTAGCTATACAACTGCAGGTAGGCGTTAAGAACTGCGAAGAGGCACTTATTTCCCTTTGATGTATCAGGGTAGACCAGTAGTGTATGTTGTCTGTGACGGGGGGAGGTTGTTTTGAATTACACCGTGGAGCTGCAACTAATGTTTTCTCTACGTCGTGCATTTGTGCGCGCGCACACGTTTTACAACAAGCGCACAATGTGAAAATATGTGCGCACACTAGCAAAAATGTGCACACAATGGCGAAAATTATTAACGACGTGTAGGGGCACCGTATTTCGTTATAGAACCATAATATACAAACAAGCTAGTCAAGAAAATCTCTATTAGAGACGACAGCAGTATTAATACTACTTCTTAATATAAATCCTGCTTTTATCTCTTATAGAAATTTCCTTGACTAGCGGACTAGTATCCATCAGCGAGGATGACCATAAAGAGGTCGAAACCGTACGGTCTGATGGTTTCAATATATATCAAGTGCAGAGTGCATTGCATAACCAGCTGGAAGAGGCATCCTCCTGGGGTTAAAAGAGCCGTATCGTCGGCTCCTAGGGGATGTATGTATGTATGTATGTATGCTGCCATCAGTGTCTTAATGGGTAAACCATAATTTCTCTCTTATTACGTTAGTAAATATACATCCATCCATCCATCCATCCATCCATACATACATACATACATACATGCCATAGCGTATTTCCTTCATTTCACGGTCGTTCAGGCACAATTTCCTGATAATACCAAACAAGGTTTAGGACAAAATGTTTCAACATATGACCTCTATTGGCTATCGCGGATCATAAAGTCATCAGTGAGCATTGTTCAAAGAGAGAGTCATGCACAAAGTGAAATCGCTCGCAATATGCAAGCAGCAATGGTTTCCCTAATCTTTTCAACGGAGACCACACTAAATGTGGTATTTTACTGAGGGCGGTATTTCAAACTATATGGTTTTGTGGTTATCGATTACTTGAGTAAAATATGTATCAAGCTTGTATTTCGAACGAATCGGCAATGGGATGTGCCTGGATGATAAAACATCTAACTTTTCTCTGCGTACGCATCTGGAGAATGAATCATTTCTTCTGTTCAAGACGTCGTTGTGTTTTATAGCTAGGGTTTCATGTTTATCGGCGACAGATAAATTTGTATTATACGTATGTATATTCCATGCATACACAGAGACACACGCACATACACACACACACACACACACATACATACATACATACATACATACATACATACATACATACATACATGTATGGAACATACATTATATTGCACAAATTTATCTGTCATCGATAAACATGAAACATTAGCCACACAACCCAACGACGGCTTGAAAAGAAGATATTCAATAATATATATATATATATATATATATA
>NC_069005.1:27611900-27617724 GCF_001194135.2 Octopus bimaculoides | reverse complement strand
ATTATATGTATATAGGGTAAAAGAGTAAAGACATCCTTCGGTCATGAACGACCGTGAGATTGAACCTAGGCTGACTGAATGGACAACCAGTCGTCGAGGTCATACATGGATACACTCACTGCATCTGTTGCACCGATCGCTGCACTATGTTCTTGTTCTAGAGAAGTTCTTACCTGTAATTAACTTGATGAAAACAGCTTTAGGTGTTTTCGCTCAATAAACACACACAACGCCCGGTCTGGGAATCGAAACCGCGATCCCACGACCGCGAGTCCGCTGCCCTAACCACTGGGCCATCGCACCTCCACTTTGTGCATTATAGAAGGATAACCACTTCATTGCACATAAATTTTAAAGACAAAATTTTATGCGGATCCCCCATGGGCCACGTGGACCCCTCCATTGGCCACGTGGACCCCCAGTTGAGAACCACTTATCGAAATCCTCCTTTCATCTTCAGGTATTAGCTACGCAGGGGGGCTTTAATATCTTTACTTTATCATGGCCCCATTCTGTAATACCTTTTTTTTTTAGCTTAGTTTTTGCTTTTCCTCTAATTTCTCTTCGTGTTTCTCTTTTCTCCTCACAACTCTGTTATTTCAACCACCATTTTTTTTCTATTTATTGGCTGCTTTGAACAGAGAAAACAGTTTATTTCGTTCGTGTATTTTTACAGTCCTACAGCTGATATTTTTAATCGTTTTCTAATTGCATAAGGCCCTGTATTCATGCTAAATATATTTGTTCTGCGTCAGATTTTAGATGGGGTCTTCTAAATAGAACGAATTAATTATTATTATTATTATTATTATTATTATTATTATTATTATTATTATAGTTGTTGCTGTTATCATTATTTATTATTATTATTATTATTATTATTATTATTATTATTATTATTATTATTTTTTTTTTAGGGCGCCAGGTAAAATGCCAAGCAAAATTTCGCCCGTCGCTACGTTTTGCGTTCAAATTCCGCCGAGGTCGACTTTGCCTTTCATCCTTTTGGGGTCGATAAAATAAGTGTCAGTTGAACACTAGGAGTTGATGGAATCCCATCTCTTGGAGTTGCTGGCCTCGTGCCAAAATTTGAAACCATTATGATCGTGTCCCTAAGATATATGCATTATTGACAGCTGGTGATGTAGAATTGTATGATTTGCTTTATGATGGTGCTTGACATGTTCTAGTGTTTCTTGTGTGCTATTGAATGTAGACAACATGGAATATAGGCAAATTGGTGTGTGGAATATAAGCAAAATTAGTTGTTCAAATACAAGTTAGACGCAGTTCGAGGTCTATAAACAAAATCGAACACAAATACACAAGATGTGTGTGTTTGTTAGTTCGTGAGTCGGGTGCATTTTAGGCGTAAGAGAATACATTCTCAGTGCGCTTGGTCTTAAAAACACCTGAATGCAAGTCATAGGCAAGCGAGACAACTCACATCAGATCCCTTTTCGGAGACACGAACTAACTCATACACCTTGTATATGTATGTTAGATTTTGTTGAAAACTAGTTGTGTTCTTTGAACGGGTCGTTTCGTGCTTATGTTTGATATAAGCCCTGTGATTTGTGTGGTCTTTTTTTTTCTTTTCTTTGTGTCTGATTGCCGTTCGGAAACCTTGTGGGTTTATCTTCATCGCAGTGACCTGACTTACATACTTTACTTTTCAACATAGTCTTGTTAGCTTTTATATTATGTCATACATTTAAGCAGCGTGTATGCGCTGGGTTACTTTTCATAAGAAGTGATTGCGCATGATTGTGAATGTGCTGTATGGGCTGTTTTACACGAATGTGTGGAAACTGTGAGTGGTTGCTGTCAAGACGGTGCATATCGGTTAAGTGAAGGTATGGGCTTGTTTTGTTTAATGGGCCGTGGCTGTGAGTCGGCCGAGTACGTATAGTATAAGTCTTGCTATATCATTTCGTGAGGCTTGTGTTAGATTTGTGATGTGTGCAGAGATTATGTTGCTCCAATCGCGCCAGTAAATTGAAAGTGCCTTCTTGTATAGAATGCATGTTGTAACGAACAAAGCTCTCTTTTCGGTTGTACAACGCAGTGAATCCTGTATAGTTTCTTTCTCAATGATTTTAATCATATCTACCGCTCCAATTACTATTTGTACGGTTTTCAACATCCTGTTTATTTCAGTTTCAATTTCCCTTATACTATGACTGTTTTTTTCCCCACTTCCTTCCGGGCAATGACTTGGTTAGACAAAGCGAGATAACTATCAGAGTAAAGAGATTTCGGCTCCAGTCCTTCATAATTACATCGTAAACAGTTTGTTTTGGACTCCATCTCAGCGAGACAGGTATATTTCAGTTTATCGTATCCATCTCGTCGGTCAACTACTCTGCATTTGATACACGTTTAGCAAGGACGGCCATACCGGAAATGATGTAGTCAGCCGCCTCATTTTGCCAATTGCATCATAGACTGAACTCAAAATTAACATCTTTCAACACAAATTTTATCTTTAATTACTTGTGACAAGAATTGTTGCGGCTCAACTAAAATGGAACATTCTGTTTCTCCTTAAAGGTTCAGACCATTTCATCCATTGTAAGTTTTTATTCTCGCTTACTCCCACCTTGTCGTGTTTTACGGATGGTTATTGTCAATAGTGTTTTTGCTTTGTTTTTGTTTTTTTTTATTTTCTTTTGTTTAGTTTATCTTCGGATTTCTATTTTGCTTTTGGCATTTATTCTTTTTTAAAACGGTTCTGCCGTTTATTCTCTTCTATATTTTTTACTCCGATTAAATTAGATTTTAGTCTGTATTCAATTATTTCCTTGTATAGAAAGCAGGGGTTCTCAACCATTTTTTTTTCTATGGACCCCTTTACTCTTTTACTCTTTTACTCTTTTACTTGTTTCAGTCATTTGACTGCGGCCATGCTGGAGCACCACCTTTAGTCGAGAAAATCGACCCCAGGACTTATTCTTTGTAAGCCTAGTACTTATTCTATCGGTCTCCTTTTGCCGAACCGCTAAGTTACGGGGACGTAAACACACCAGCATCAGTTGTCAAGCGATGTGGGGGGGGGGGACAAACACAGACACACAAACACACATACATATATATATATATATATAAACATATATACGACGGACGTCTTTCAGTTTCCGTCTACCAAATCCACTCACAAGGCTAAGTCGACCCGAGGCCATAATAGTAGAAGACACTTGCCCAAGGTGCCACGCAGTGGGACTGAACCCGGAACCATGTGGTTGGTAAGCAAGCTACTTACCACAGAGCCACTCCTGCGCCTATATATACTATTTTGAATACTATTTTATTCTGGTGGACCTCACATAGCCATTTGATGTTCAAAAACTAGTTTTATAGAAACTTCTGTTCTAAATTCCTGTTTTTCACACCTTAACTTGTGTAGGTTGAATTACGTAAAACATTAAAGAAAGGGACCTAGCTGTTTCTTGCAATCCATACCAATACATATATCAAAAGGAAACGTTTTTCAGAGACCCTTTAAAAACTCTATTGTGGATCCCCAATTTATTATTTTGTTGTGTAAACCCCCCAAAAATCTTATATGGACCCTCGGGGGCCATATGGACTCTGGTTGGGAACCACTGAGAAGTCGCTTTTTTCTCCTCGTGTTCCTTTAATACATTTTAAAGCTTTTCCGTTTACTTCTTTCTGAGTATTTCCTTAATCTCATTACTTTGTGGTGTACGGTGCTGGAAGATGTGGGGACAAAGGACAAGGACTTTCCTTCATGGAGGTGAAGAGGGGAGAGGGAGATGCTGCCCTCGACTGAATTTAGCGAAGCACGGGTGAGAGCAGCGAAAATAGCATGGGTGGAGGGAGCCACCCTTAGTATAATTCTGTAAGTCTGAGAGAGATAAGTAGACAGGGTACTTTCTCCCTGATATTCAGGGAGATCTTGGATAGAGAAGTCCCTGGATTAGCCTAGAAATCTTCCTCTAACAGGAGGATTGCATCATCATCATCATCGTCGTAGTTGTCATTCTCCTCCTCTTCCTCTTCACCATCATCATCATCACTATTATTATTATTATTATTATTATTATTATAGGAAAGAAAAAGTACCAATCCCGAAAGGCAGGGCACCCATGGTTTTTTTAAGGGGTTTTTCCATGAGCAGCCCTGGAACGTCTCCTCCCTATTGAGGATTACACATTGTTTGAATTTTTTTTTTTTTCGTTTCATTATGCTAACCTTGTTTGTACGTAAAACCCTCACAACAACACGCACGCACACACACACACACACACACACACACATTCTTTGTTTTGTCCCGTACTGTCCATAAAGAAACCATTATCAAAATAATTATTATTATTGTGTGGCCAACAAAGAATTATAATTGTTATTGTTTTTATTATTATTATTATTACGTGACCTTGTGCCAAAATTTGAAACCATTATTATTGTTGTTGCTATTATTATTATTATTATTATTATTATTATTATTATTATTATTATTATTATTATTATTATTATTGTCATTACAGAGGGTGTTGAGCGGTTGAATCGATAGAGCAGAAGACAAAGGCCTTTGTGGTATGTAGCCTTGTACTTTTATCTTATGCGTTCAATTCCTGCCCATGTCGATTTCACATTTCGTCCCTCGGCACATCCAGAAAATACGTCCTTCACAGACATTGGAGTCGACTTAATCAACTCGGCAATTTCTCCCAAAACGTTGTGATTTTGTTATGAATGGGGGTGAGGGTTGGGTGCTGTAAAGGGCAAGGTCACTGTTATACCTCTTAAAATAAAACAATGACGATGTCCCATATATCATTAGAAAAAAATAGTGATTTCGCCATTTTGACTTGGTATAAAATGTGTGAAATTAAAATTTGTTTAAAGTGAAAGTAAACATTATGAAGAAGGCAGATACGAATGGAAGCTATTTTATTCTTCTGTTTTTACAATTTAACCCGAGAGGAAAAGGAATCTCACATGTCCCTTTACCTTTTTCGGGATTTTCAAGATCGGAGAGGAAGACGTCATCTTCCAACTGGCAATTGGACCTCAAGGTTTGTAACAGAATCATTGCACCAAAACACACTCAAGGATTAAGTGTTAGTGTTAACCCAGCCGACGGATTTGCGCTTATCTCTTCATTTTTTTCATCGACTGCTTATTTACGAGCATTTTCTTCCTCCTCTCGTTGACATTTTTATATAATTTACATTTTTTTTTCAGTTAATAAAATCCAATTTCTAGCTATAGTTTAAACTTATTAAAAGGAAATCAATATTTTTAACATTTCATATTTTTTTTTAGTTTTGTCTCAATAGCAATTAATTTGGGGCTGTAAAAGCGTTGCCTGTGAAAAAAAATGGGCTAACAGGGAAACTAACGGGCACAAGAATGATAACACTCTTAATTAATTGAGCCTGGAAAAGTATAGAAGTGAGAGCTTAAAAATATTGTAGCTGAATTCGGAATTGAAATTAAAAACAAAATATATTTCATTCAAATATGAAAGTACACTCCTCTTTAGAGTCTAATTCTACCTAAGAATATATATATATATATATATATATATATACATATATATATATGTGTGTGTGTGTGTGTATGTATACGTACGTATGTGCTCATATACATATATATCCTTTCCACTCCTTTACATAAGCAAAACACCAACAATTCATCCATTTATCCACTTTGACCTCGTATTGGTGTGCATTGCCATGAAGTCACGAATTCAACCATAGCAATCATACAGGCTAGCTTACACTCGCACGCACACACACGCACACACACGCACACACACACACACACACACACACACACACACACACACACACAC
>NC_069005.1:27607090-27611798 GCF_001194135.2 Octopus bimaculoides | reverse complement strand
ATATATATGTATATGTATATATATATGTATATATTGCCAACACATTCATATACACTTCGTGGGTGCTTGACTTAGTGGTTAGAATGTTCGGCTCACGTTTGTATGGTCGAGTGTTCGATTCGTAACGATGCGTTGTGTCCTTGAGCAAGACACTTTATTTCACGTTGCTCCAGTCCACTCAGCTGGCAAAACTGAGTAGTACCTGTAATTCGAAAGGGGCCAGCCTTGTCACATTCTATGTCACGCTGAACATCCCTGAGAACTACGTTAAGGCGACACGTGTCGGTGGATTACTCAGCCACTTGCACGTTAATTTCACGGGTAAGCTATTTTGTTGATCGGGTCAACTGGAACCCTCGCCGTCGTAGCAGACAGAGTTCAAGTTTGCATATGCTCTTGTTTATTATAAACCCATATATACGCACGTATACATATTGTAAACGCATATATGCGCACGTATACATATTGTAAACACGTACAATACACGATTCTATATTGTAAATATATACGACAAACACTTCTGTATTGTAGTTACATAGATACACACTTGTATATAATCTTGAAATCTAACCAAGAGTCAATTGTATCTTCCATTATTTCGTGCGAAGAATGAAAAGACCAATACCACTTACATACTGAGCGAGGGCAAACGAGCGTTGGAATTTAGCCTTTACCGCCTCCCTCCCTTCATCTTAAAAGCAAAAAAATACAAGCTACAAAAGCAGAAAACCACTGCCAAAATCAAACACATAGGAGTTGTTGTTGCTGCTGCTGCTGCTGCTGCTGCTGCTGCAGCTGCTGCAGCTGCTGCAGCTGCTCATGAGTTACTGCTGTTGTCACTTATAGATCTTCTTTTTGCCATTGTTCCTGACGAAGCTGCCATTCTTGTAGTTACTGTATATTTTATATCACTCACCACCCTATTTACTAAACAGTTGATTTATTAACCGCTAAGGCTTTCAAATCCGTACAATAATGCTGACATGACCGAAGGTATGATCCGCTTCGTTTTGCAGCCTATATCTTTGCTTCTCCATGCCTTTGTTAGATTGTAGAATTCTCCAAGGGCTTTGGATATTCTATTCTATATGTAAACTATATATAATATATTCTATTCTATATATTCTATATATTCTATATATCTTCCGTTTCCCCTCCGTCTTTCTTGATTGTCATTCCGAGGTCATTAAGTTCTTCGACGCCCTTCCGCCACGTTGGCGCCGATTCGCACAGATCCTTGTTGTCGGGCCTTATTGCCTAGTGTTTCAGATTTTTCTGGAAAGTGATAGAAATAGAAGAAAAGAACAATGGACAGTTTTCAATTCACATACTTAAGGAGAATTCTCGACATCACACACACACACACACACACACACACACACATATTTATGTGTGTGTGCACATCCTTGTTATTTATCTATTCATGCATTTGGTATATATTTTTCTAATCTTATTTTCCAGAACTGAATTCATTGACCAAGCAGATAACAAGACCAACAACAACAACAACAACAGTTACTACTACTACTACTACTACTACTACTACTACTACTACTACTACTACTACAGTAGCTGAAAGAATAACGACAATTGCAGGAACAGTTCTGAAAACTTAGAAACTTTGAAAGTGAACGAAAATAAAAAACAAAAAGAAAGAAACGAATCGTGAGTTAGAGCAACGACGATAAGAAATTGCAGCGTCACAGAACTGACGGAATTACCAGCACCAACGGCAGCCTGACCACCCGGAAGTGGGCAACAA
Organism: Octopus bimaculoides; assembly: GCF_001194135.2. Classification (NCBI taxonomy): domain Eukaryota; kingdom Metazoa; phylum Mollusca; class Cephalopoda; order Octopoda; family Octopodidae; genus Octopus; species Octopus bimaculoides. The sequence continues at coordinate 27,610,036 of NC_069005.1, read as the reverse complement.
CAACAACAACAACAACAACAACAACAACAACAACAATAACGAGAGCAACGTGATCAAAAACCACCGAAACAGCAACAACAACAACACCTACTGCGACAACCACAAGTGGAGCAACAACACAGCAAAACAGCGCCGTCACCAATAATAATAATAATAATAATAATAATAATAATAATAATAATAATAATAATTTGTCTCGTCATAAACCACAGCGTTTGCATCAACAATAATGTTCATAATGTCTTACCTGTCAATTTTAAAGACTTGTTGGAGGAGAGACGTTATAGTTATCTGAAGTGTTACTCATTTGGAAAAAAAAATTTTAACCCTCAGTACACAGCTGGTACATATATAATATATATACAAACACGCTTGCGTAATACGTGTGCAGAGGAGAAAGAAACGAAGAGGTGAAAATCAAAATAAAGGACACACTGTAATATAAAAGATAATACTATCATCGAGAAGAAAATGGCGGCGAGTGTTCCTGTTAACGTGTCACTCCAAGAATTAAACGATGACAGATTTTTGGTTGGTATTCCGGCCGTTATTTATATTGGAATCCTCATGTTCATTGGTACGATTGGAAATATTATCGTTTGTTACATATTCTGCTTTCGAATGCGGAAAACCACAACGAACTGTTTTATTATAACTTTAGGCATATTCGATCTTTTGTGCTGCAGCATTGGAATGCCTACAGAATTTCTCGACCTCCGTTATCCGTATATGTTTCCGTCTGGTCTTCTCTGCAAGATGTTACGATTTATCACTTTCCTAACGAATGGTGCTTCTAGTTTGATTCTTCTAGTCATTTCCATCGACCGCTATCGCCGAGTCTGCCATCCACTCAAAGTTCAAATTTCGCCCAAAATGGCGCGGAAGATATCTGCTCTAATGACAATCATAGCCGCTATTTTAACCTGGCCGACGGTGGTTATTTACGGCATTCGCACGACACCCACGCCAGTTTCCACCATGAACGGCTCGGACTGTTCGGTGGCCGACAACATGAAATCAACCATTTACCCATCACTGTACTACTTCATCATTCTCGGTATCATTCTCATGTCGTTTGTGTTCATGCTGACCAACTACACGCTGATATGGCGTCAAGTGTGGCGAAGGTCACACGGTCAAATCCCCGGCGAGAACACGGCGCACGAAGACCCCAATCAATCTAATCGACGCCTGACTAAATCCCGGGCAATGGGCAAAACAAACTTAACGGTTTTTCTAGTAACGCTTTTGTTTATTTTGTCCTTTATGCCGGGTTTGTCAGTGAGGATAATCGAATCCATCAAGAAGTTTTCCAAAACCACCCATCCAACCATATCCAGCATAAAAAAACTAGTATTACGCTCGTATTTTCTAAGTAATGCCCTAAACCCAGTCATCTACGGATTTTTCAACGATTCTTTCAGAAACGAAGTGAGATTTCTTATTGGAAAAGTAAAGAAAGTTTGTTGCGGAAAAGAGGACACGAAATTGCCATCGGTCACAAACTCTGTCAATATGTCTGGACGGATCTCCTGACTAGATTCGGATAAGTATACACATTCTGGAAAGCTCTATTCACACTGATTTACATTTTTTTAAAAATTTCTATTGTTTGTTTATTTGTTTCTGTTAATTGTTGTTAATTTCTTTGTTTAAATTAATTTACTTAGAAATAACACTCATTATCGTAATCTGTGTTGAATAGACCTCCTTTCCCCTTCTCTGCAAAATCGCCATCCAAATTTTCAAAAAAAGACATGTGCGTCTTCTCCCAAGATGTCAGAGTCCCGTTTTCTTAATTTAATTCTTGTTGAAAAAAAAAAAAAAAGTGGAAAAGAAAAAGAAAACGAAGACTTTAACGACTGATTTTATATTTCGAAACGAAAATGGAAAAAAAAAAAAAAAAGTGGAAAAGAAAAAGAAAACGAAGACTTTAACGACTGATTTTATATTTCGAAACGAAAATGGAAAAAAAAAAATAAATAAATAAAATAAAATTGGTTTATTGTTTCCTCTTTAAACCAGATGATGGCAACACTCGTGTACACAGTAAGGAGGATCCTTGAGGCTGCTCGACCAACTCGAAAGGAATAGCAGCTAGCTCCCTCAAACCAAACCCTACTACTTTGCAATAGCAATAATAATAATAATAAATTTTGCCCTTGGTGTCGAGAAGACACTCGGCAAGAAACGAAAACAGAATTGAAGGAAGAAGAAAAACTACTACTACTGCTACTACTACTACTACCACTACTACTACTACTAATAATAATAATAATAATAATAATAATAAATAATAATTTATTTCTTTATTGCCCACAAGGGGCTAAACATAGAGGGGACAAACAAGGACAGAGAAAGGGATAAGTCGATTACATCGATCCCTAGTACGTAACTGGTACTTAATTTATCGACCTGTCCGAAGTAAAAAAAAAAATGCTCCAATGAGGCATGATAGGGGGTTATGGTTGGAACGCCTTGACCTTTAATGATGGCTCTGCTCGATCAGGGCTGACCTGGGGTTAAAACGACAGCAACAACAAGAACAACAACAAAAATGAAAAGAATAAAACAGCTGAATCGAAACATTAACAAACGTAAAGAGAGCTGAAATAATCTGCTTCAGTATTTTATTCACCAACATTCATCCCAAATCAAGCGAGACAACTCTTTATATGTACAAAAACAAAAACTACCAACAGATGGCAGCACTCATTCTTTATCATTTTTTAAATTTTTTTTCTCCATTTTATTATTTACTATCAAAATGGTGCAGATGGCTAAAACAAAAAGATAAACAAAGAAAAGAAAACAAAATTAAATTGAATGGGAAAAGAAAAACAAGAAAAGACTGGGCTTTCTTTTTTTTTTTTTTTGCGAGAACTTTTTTGTCGATAGAGACGGTACGGAAATAAATTAATAATTATTTTATCCAATGAAATAAAA
>NC_069005.1:27605210-27605954 GCF_001194135.2 Octopus bimaculoides | reverse complement strand
GTAGGAAGCTTTTGGCACGAGGCTACGTTGTTTATTGTTTTGTTTTGTTTTTTTTGTACCCAACCTGACCAGGGGCGGTGGTTAAATAAACATTAATACTAGAAACAACAACAACAACAACAACACCAAAAACTAAAACAACAATTACAACAACAACAACAACAACAAAAAACGAGCATGAAAACCATGCAGACTGGAATCCGGAACAAACATATCCGCAGTTCACAGTTTTCTCCAAATTCACGTAAAACAGAGACAAAAAAAGGGGGGGGAAGCAAAGAAGATGAAACATGGTTATTTTTTATTCTTTATCTTTCTATGTATTTATGTGTATATATTAAGATTAAGTGGTGGATGAGTTTAATCCGAAACGTTTTAATCTTTTCATGTCATAGTATTAAAAGATCATTTCCCGGTCTTTCATTGTTAAGTCCATTGAAAGAGGTTCTTGGACTTGGGATCACTGCGGCAGTGTGTATGCGTGCGTGCACGAGCGGCAGACTGTGTGTGTACGTGTGTGTGTGTGTACGTGTGTGTGCGTGTGTGTATGCACGTACGTGTGATGCATAAACGTATGTGTGTACGTATGTATGAACGTATGTGTATACACTTCTATGTGTATAAATATACATATATATATATATACGTATTTATCTGCGTATGTACGCATAAAATTTGCACGCATATACTCTTTTATACTCTTTTACTTGTTTCAGTCATTCGACTGCGGCCATGCTGGAGCAC
>NC_069005.1:27603032-27605110 GCF_001194135.2 Octopus bimaculoides | reverse complement strand
CCGCTGCCCTAACCACTGGGCCATTGCGCCTCCGTAGATACATGTATACACACTCGGACGCATGCACACAAAAATACACGCTCGACCTTGTGTCTAGCGTGCACATTTGTGTGCATAATAAACAGACGACCACGGATTATTTAAACCACAAAATGCACCAAAAAATTTATCTCGTTAATCCATGTGAAGGCTGTTCTGGTATTAAACAGGTTGATTCTAGCGAAGTGTGATAACTATTAAAATAAACTAAATTATCATCATCATCATCATCATCATTATTATTATTATTATTATTATTATTATTATTATTATTATTATTATTACTACTACTACTACTACTACTACTACTACTACTACTACTACTACTACTGTTTTCAGGTATTGAAATACTGTCATACCGAAGTGAGGTCAAGCGTGTACATTTGTGTGTGTGTGTGCGTGTGTGTAAGTGCGAGAGAGAGAGAGAGAGAGAGAGAATGCACATGTATGTATCTACGCGTGTATTTATCTACGCATGTATGTATGCATGCTTGTATGTATGTATCTATGTATGTACGTGTATATCTATGCATGTATGTATATATATATATATATACATGCATATATGTATGTATTCATGTTTGTATGCATGTATGCATGCATGCATGCATACATGTATGTGTGCATGTGTGTATGTTTGTAAGGTGTGCGCGTCTCTGTGTACGTTTATGCATCTTTAAAACAGCATTCTGCCTGTAATCTCCAGTATTTCATTGTGACATAAACATTCCTAACAGCAAATACACACACACACACACACACACACACACACACACACTCACACGCATACGCACAACTCATACAAGCACACATACACGCGCGTGCAGACACACCTAAATTATTTGTAGTTGAAGGCTAGAGGTTTTAATACGGGATTAATTTAAAAGGTCGTCTTGCGGCAAAAGTCGTGAGATGTGAATAGCAAATTAAAATCGATTTGTGGCGTTTAGTTTATACCTCAAGGCTAAGTACCGCGTTCAAATTACACCCGACCCAATTTTGCATTTATTTATTTATTATTTTTTTTTGTGCCAGGGGGCATTTATTCTAGCTTAGACAGGACGTCTGGGTTTTTTGGCTTTTCGCTGATATATTCTTCGTCAGACATATTGAAAATTATATTCTCATACACGAACTTCCGGTTCACATAAACGCATGATTCTCAAACATTCAAACACCCGAACCACATACTTTTAACACCCTAAGTTCCCCCGAAATTGCTGGCCTTGTGCGAAAATTTTAAACCATTATTTTTTTTGTTTTGTTTTTCTTTTAATCTGCATGTTTGATGCATGCACTTGCCGGGACCCACCCAGCGCCCTATGTGAAGTAAGTTAAGAGATGCTGAAATATACCTGAAAGTTTGGGGAGGGGAAATGAGGAGGGCAGTACAGAAATATAGTACATACCTCCATGTAATACAACACAGACATTTAAACTGATAGGGTTTTTCCGAGTATGTGGGCAGTACTTGTCAGCACAGTCTTTTGGAAGTCTTTGAGATATGGTTCTCCTGGGATGTTGTCTACATGTTTCTGACATCCCTTTTTTATCATACCAGGGTACCTTCAACAACAGGAACAGATTTTGCTTTAAGATGCCACATCCTTTGTATTTCAATTTCCTTGTCCTTATATTTACTAAGGTTTTCAAATTCCTTTACAGATATATTTCTATCAATGGGAACGCTTACATCTATTAGTCTACAGGTATTTTCTTTCCCTATTATAATAATAATAATAATTATTATTATTATTACTACTACTACTACTACTACTACTACTACTACTACTACTACTACTACTACTGACGAGCTGGCAGAATCGTTAGCACGCCGGACAAAATGCTTAGCGGCATTTCGTCCGTCCTTACGTTCCGGTTTCAAATTTCGCTGAGGTCGATTTTGCTTTTCATCCTTTCGGGGTCGATTAAGTATCAGTCGATTAAGTACCAGTTACGCCCTGGGGTCAATGTAATCGACTTAATCCCTTCCCCTAAATTTGAGGCCTTGTGCTTCCAGTAGACAGTATTATTATTAT
>NC_069005.1:27597458-27602408 GCF_001194135.2 Octopus bimaculoides | reverse complement strand
TAACAACAACAGAAGCAGCAGCAGCAGCAGCAGCAGCAGCAGCAGCAGCAGCAGCAGCAGCAGCAGCAGCCGTAGAAGTAGTAGCAGCAGAATGTATTCAATACAACGAAGACAACATCAACCAGTACAAATTATGAAAACGAGAAAAGCAAAAACTACGACTACCACTGCGACAGATTATTTCCAATCAATAATGCTTCGGTCTATTCTTTGATTTAGTTTTTGAAATACTTAAAACCTTATCCCACACACACTTACACACACACACACACACACCTCACTCCGGTACTGCACCGTAGTAATTGCACACACACACTCACATATATACATATGCATTTCTATCTTAGTCAACTTGGATCTTTAAAAATTGCATAATTAACAGTAACAACAGCAATAATAATAATAATAATAATAATAATAATAATAATAATAATAATAATAATAACAACAACAACAACAACAACAACATCTGTTACAATAACGACGTTAGTAACAATAACTACAGCAACAATAGTAGTATAAATAATCTTATAATCAAGAAATGCAACAACACCGAAAATGCCAACAATAATAGCAAACAGCAACTAATAATAATAAGAATAAGAATAACAACAACAACAACAACAATAATAATAGCATCAACAACGGCCTGAAAATGATTCTACTCCACCCTAACGACACGCATATTTACACTTTGGAGGAGCTGAATGCTAAAAAAGCCCGCTTCGCCGTTCCATCCACGATAACAATGTCGTTCCTTATGATTTTTGGCATTGTTGGTAACTCGTTGGTGATATATGTGTACAGTCGCAAGTTCAAGTCTACATCGACCAATTCTTTTATCTTAGCTCTGTCCACGTTCGATCTGCTCAACTGCCTGGTTGGAATGCCGACGGAGATCGCCGATGATCAACTACCGTTGATGTTCAACTGGGAACTCGGCTGCAAAATTCTGCGTTTCACCTCGTTTTTTTCGACGGGTGCCTCTACCCTAACACTGGTCATTATTGCCATGGATCGTTACCAGAGGGTGTGCTTGGGGAAGGAACAAATACGGTCGGGTTGGGCGAAGATGATGATCGTTCTAACGGTCACGATGTCGGCTGTGCTGGTCAGTCCGATCATCGAACTGGCGGGGATTGATACGGAATCGACGGATGTGCCTTACATCAACGGTACCGACTGTGCCATACGTGACAAATACAAGACATCGAAATGGCCACTCATTTATTTCATGTACCTGGCCGTCATCATTATAGTTTGTTTAATAATACTGGTTGTCGCTTACACGATGATCGGTCTGGCGGTGAGGACACGCTTGGGACGGCAAAACCTCGACGGACGAACAGTTGTGAGAACAATGGCCGATCTAAATCGAGAGAAAGACCGGAAGGTGAAGTCCGAAAAGACAACGAAAACATTCTTCATGGTCACTGTACTTTTCATAGTGAGTTTCATGCCCTGCCTGGTCATACAAATTTCGAGAGCCTTGGCAGGTTTCAAACCACATAGTCCCATGATGGAAATCATATTTAATCTCGGTTTACGCTCCTATTTTCTGGGTAACTCCCTCAATCCGTTCATCTACGGTTATTGCAACAGCAAGTTTCGTGAGGCGATTGTTCTCGTGATAGGAAGGATGCAGGAGAAGTTGATGGAGGAACCACGGACGAAGGCCCACGTCTACTCTTTGTCTGCGGGCCAAGTACACAAACCTATAAGCATGAGTATAACAGATTCTGTGTATGAGTAAAATTATTAAAAAAAAATTTTTTTTTAAAATAATAATAATCATAAAATGGATAAATAAATAACTTGGCCACTCTCACCACCCCTCACTACCTACACCAAAAACTTCACCGTCAAAAAGTAAAGAGCAACAAAGTATAAAATTAAAAACAAAATCGTCGAATCACTCACGTATGTAAAATACAACGTGAGTATCTCTATGTGAGAAACGAAAATATGTCTATTGTTCGGTGGAGAGTAATAGATATATTACTGAATAAAACCTGCTCGGTAAATGGGCACAAATAAATAAAGAAGTATGACACGTTCTGAACTTTATTGAGAACTCGTTGTGAGTACGTGAAGGAGTACAAAAATTTGTACTCTAGTAAGACGCGTTCTGTTTGATGTTGTTATGGATAAAAGAATGCTAAAGTGAATAACAGCAAAAATAAGCAAATGTCGATAAAACGTACTCTATCGTAGTCTGCATGAGTCAAAAACTAATCGAATCAACGAGTCCAAAAAAAAGAGGGACCCCAATGAAATATCTTTGTATATTTTGATATTAAAGATATTATAGCTTGATGGTCATTATTTGGATAATGAAATCAATGACTTGTCTCTTTATGTGAACTTTGAAAACAACCGAGTATCTAGGTTTGAAGAGGATCGTTGTTTGTGTTAGGAGATCTTGAAGTGAGATGAGAGAGACTCCATAAATGTTGTAAAGAAAGAAATTGAATTAGGATTAACAAAACACTGTGAATTTTTTTATAAACATGTGAAAATTGTGCGTCCAAACCTGTGTATATGTTAGAAAAATGAAGAGTTTAAATTATGAATACAAAATTGCCATACAGGTTAAAAAAAAAATGAAATATTTACATTATAACTAGAAAAATTTCTTTAGATAAAAATGAATTACAAGAAAAACAAAATTTGCTTATTTAAAGAAAAAAAACCCTGTAATGTTTCGTTATTAGTATATGATGTCAGTCGTGAGTGTATGTTCGAGTGTGTGTTCGACTGCTCAGCTTTGTCGAGCATATATGAAAGACAATGTCACACGATCATTCATGACGTCATAGGCTTCTACCGAAAGATACCAAAAGATACTTAATTCATTACGTGAAATAAGCATATCAGTTGAGGAGTACAAATATACCTACTGTTTTATTTAGAGGTACTCACTGAATAAAAAAAAAACAATAACATACTCAACATCTAACCCGCTTCCAATGGACTGATTGTTTAACGCACAAATGAAGCCAGCAGATGTGGGTTCGAGTACTGTACAGAGCTGCCACTGAAAGCTGAATATGTTTCACATTAGAATTGATAATGTATTTGACTGAAAACCGTCAATGTGTTTGACTGACATGTGATAATGTATTTATATGGAAGATTATAATGTATTTAACTAAATTATGTTGATGTATTGACTAAGATGTAATAATGTTGGCTGAGATGTGATATTTTTACCTAAAACCTGATTATGTGTTTGATTGAGCAGTGATAATGTAATTTTTAATCGAAAGATAACGTTTTCGACAAGCGATAATGTGTCTAAACTGGATTATAATGTGCTATTTAAATGAGGTATGATAGTGTGTGATTATGTATTTTACCGATAAGTGTGTTTCATCGACAGGAGATAATCAATTTAAATGAAAATTTGATAATGTATTTCACCGAGAGATGATAATGTGTTTGGATGAAGAAGACAGTAAATAAATAATGATTCGTTTCTACTAATAAGCACAAGGCCTGGATTTTGTAGGAAGGGTGATTGTCGACCCCAGTGGTTCACTGGTACTTAATTTAATCGACCGCGAAAGGATGAAAGGCAAAGTCGACCTCGGCGGAATTTCAACTCAGAACGTAGCGGTGGGTGAAATACCGCTAAGCATTTCGTCCAGCGTATTAACGATGGACGAAATGCCAGTTGGCCGCCTTAGTAAATAAATGATAGTTACAGAGACATGCACCAGCCAAATGTTCGAATGACCCTACTTGGATGGATGGATGGATAGATGGTTGAATGTTTTATAATTATTTGAATTCTTCTCTGGGGAAGGAGCTGGCTTCCAACAAAGATACAAAACTCCGTCAATAGGATGTAGATAACAAAACCAAATACACATTTTGAACGTGGGAAATGTCTTGCACATCTACACCGTTCTACCTTCAGATTGTATTCGTAATGTCCGTGCTAGCCGGTTGTCTACCTTTTCTGAAAACCCCATCTTAGCCAAATCATCAATTAGGCATTTATTCACAAAACCAATTGCAAACAATTATTGGGTTCGATTTTTGGCTTCGATATTTATAGTCCGGATATCGCGATCATTTGTAGCATAAGAATTAAGGATTCGCGTTCTCTCCGCAAGAGCTCAAGTTCGGCTATACTCAACTCCAGGCGGGTTGGTGTGTATCCTGTTGCTCCTATAATATTAGGTATGAAGCTGAAAGTGTACCTTGAGTACCAGATTTGCAGACTCCTTATCAATGATTCATAGATGTCCTCTTTCTCTTGTATTTTTCTAACCACATTGGTGTCCAGAAGGCAGCTGATTTCCACAACAGAATATGTATGTATGTATGTATGTATGTATGTATGTATGTATGTATGTATGTATGTATGTATGTATTATATTTGCGAGCCGCAAAACATGAAACAACGTTTACACATGTGATTTTGTTCTTATTACGTTCACATTTTGTTACAAAAATTTTTTGTATAAACATTAACAAATACATGTCTACAATAGTATTCATTCATATATGTTGTTGTTATTTTTTATACTGGTTAATAAAGTTATTGCATTAGTAATGCCAAAGTTACACATGCACCACCAAATGGTTTTAAGTCGATGACTGATCAAATTTAACGCAGTCGTGAGCTACGGGAACAGCCATGAGAAATTTATGAATTTGTGTTTCACTTCACAAATTTTAGGGAATGAATATTTTTATCTTCATACAGATTCGTAAAGTCTTCCGTGTGTGTGTGTGTGTGTTTGTGCATGTATATACAATATATATACATGTATGTTTATATATATATATATACAAATTCTACTCCTAATATATATTGCAGCATGTGGAACCGATGATCCCGACACATTCTCTCTGTCTGTCTGTCTGTCTCTCTCCTTCTTTCGCTCTCCTTCTCTCTCTCTCTCTCTCTCTCTCTCTCTCTCTCTCTCTCTCTCTCTT
>NC_069005.1:27595803-27596210 GCF_001194135.2 Octopus bimaculoides | reverse complement strand
GTATGTCTGTGTGTGTATATATATATATATATGTGTGTGTATGTGTATGTATGTATGCATATTAGTGTCTGTATTAATGCGACTGCATTAGTGCATGTGTGTCTGTGTGTAGGTATGTCTGTGTGTGTGTATGTGTAATAGTGCTATTAACGTGTATTCCTTAGTTAGTACATGCGTGTGTGTGTGTGTGTGTGTGTGTAAATCTGCCAGTGATTTTGTTTCTTTGCATACATGAAAATGTGTGAGCGTATAAGTGTATGTATGTTTATGTATGTGTATGTATGTATGCATGTATGTATTATGTATGTATATTTGTATGTGTGTGGATGAGTGTTAGTGTGTGTGTGTGTGTGTGAGAGAGAGAGAGAGAGAGAGAGAGAGAGAGAGAGAGAGAGAGAGAGAGAGAG
>NC_069005.1:27592848-27595419 GCF_001194135.2 Octopus bimaculoides | reverse complement strand
CTCTCTCTCTCTATCTGTGTCTCTCTCTCTCCCTCTCTATCTATCTATCTATCTATCTATCTATCCATCTATTTATCTCTTTCTCTATCTATCTACCTATCTATCTTTCTCTCTGTGTGTCTCTTTTTATCTCATTTGTCGCCTAACTCTGTCCCTCATTAAATCACAGATTCAATAAAATAGCAAACGCGCGGGCGCACACACGTACACACACACATACACACACACACGCACGCACACACATTGCATGCATGCATGCATAATTATACATACGTGGATAAATTCGTACATAGATGTATCATTAGCTCGTCCATCGTTGTCGACGATGATTAAGTACATCACACGAGAAAAAAAAAAGACGGGGGCACGATGTGTCCAGTTGTAACCAATCAGTCCAAAACGAGCTCGGAAGGATCTGCCGCAGGTTGGGCACTGATGGTCAGCAGGGACTAAAAGCGAAGGGTTGGCTCTGGACTTGCGCAATTCGCTTTTTTTTTTTTGTTTTTTTTTGGTTCCCCTGCAATCCTATTCTGTTCGTAGGAGGTGGAACATCTGCTGGTGCCGTTTCGCCAAGCTGGGCGATCTTGTGTTTGCGTTTCCCAGGTGTCAGGGTTGATCATAAAGTTTTTCAGTGAGGAATTTGGGTGTGTCCTTGAAGTTCCTCTTCTGTCCACCTTGCGTGCGCTTGCCTTCCACCAGTTCGCTGCAAAACAATCTCTTGGGGTATCGCGTGTCAGACATAAGAAACAACGTAACCTTGCACCACTTGACTTGCACTCGCCTCACCAGTGTGTAAATGCTTGGCAGATCGACTCGAGAGAGGACGTCCGTGTCTGGGACCTTATCTTTCCAGGTGATTTTCAACAGTTTTCTCAGGCAGTTCATATGGAAATCGTTTAGCTTTATGGCGTGGCATTCGTAAAATGTCCAAGTCTCGTGGGTGGCGTGCAGTAGTGTAGGCAGTACATCCGCTTGGTACACCTTCAACTTAGTGGCCAGCCTAATGCCTCTTCTCTCCCATACTGATTCACGTAGCTTCCCTTGGCGATGCATGTGTCGACTTCATAGTCAATGTTCACAGATCTGGATATATTATGGAAGAACACTACCAGAATGCTTCTGTCAAGATTTCAGTAAAATGGAATCTTAACAGGCCAGATATAGTGATCTGGGACAGAGGGAAGAAACTGTGCCCAGCTGTATAGTTGAGACGTAAATTCGGTAAAACGGTTTGATTCAAACTCATGTCCTATGTCTCTTGTGGTTTTTAACGACTGTGCTAAAAAGCGGAATCCAATATGACGTAAAAGTATTAGCAATCGAGTCTTGCGAAGTATCTAGCTAAAGCATGGTTTCAGGCCAGTAGGTGGCAGAACCCGTTTAACAGTTCCATTGGCCCCCGAGAAAAGTGATGCACTAGTGTCTATAGTTTACATACATATCTTAACATTGAAGGAAAGAGAGATTGTTTAACGTTTCGAACAAAGCTCTTCTTCAGAAACAGGGGAAAATCCAATAGAAAAGGAAGACGGAGGGGAAAAAAATCGCCAACGATTCATATTTGGTTACATTTTGAAATCATACATACATACATACATGCATGCGTACATACATACACACGCATATAAACACACACACATATATATATATATATATATACATATATACATTCATACATATACACATACATACATGCATGCATGCATACACACATACATACATACGCACGCACACACACGCACACACACATACACATACATACATACATATAGTAGGGAGAGACGCATATACACACAGAAACAAGTGACATACAAAATCATACAAACTCACACACACACATACACACACACACACACACACAGAAAGGAAGAAGAAACGAGGCAATACATAAATACAAACTAATTAAACAAACAAAGACACGTACAACAAAACCAAACAAAACATAATAAATAAGAGAAAAACCAAGAACAATAAAGAAACAAGTCAAAAGACAAAGACTGCGCCCGCACCTCCCGCTTTCTTCTCCTCCCACCTCTCAGGAGATCTACTTGTGTATTGGCGGTGGTGTGTTGTTTTTAATTGGATGTCTAAGGAGAATGGATGGATGGATGGATGGATGGATGGATGGGATATTTGGAAGGGTGTTGATGAGGTAGTGGTAGGAGAGTGAGTAAATGTAGGTATGTGTGTGTGTGCGTCTGTGTGTGAACTACGGACGTATACCCGAAAAAGAAGCGCGCTCTAAAACAGTGCTTCTCAACCGGGGTCCATATATGGCCCCTGAAGGTCCATATAAGATTTTGGTGGGGTCCACAATAGTATTTTAAGGACCCCTGAAAAAAACTTTGCTTTAGATGTATGCATTAGTGTGTATTACAAGAAACAGCTAGGTTTCTTTCTCTAACATTTTACGTAATTCAACTGATATGAGTTAATGTGTGAAAAACAAAATGGGAATTTGAAAGAAATTTCTATAAAACTAGTTCTTTTTTAACGAAAAGGAAAATGAAAAGAAAGAGAATGCCAAGCAACAGTATATATATATATATATATATATATATATATATATAT
>NC_069005.1:27591411-27592477 GCF_001194135.2 Octopus bimaculoides | reverse complement strand
TGATGAAGGAAAAGTTCCATAAGTGGAACTTAACTAGCGCAGGGTCTCATTTGTCCTCAATCCGGCACTGCATGTGATACACAGGACAAGAGTCAATCAAACGTGTCCTTCGCTTTTAGAAGTGAACGAGCTAAGTTTGTGAAAACTTAGCTGTTGTAAAGAAACCAAGTGAGCACGAATAGACAGCCTGTGTAGTAAGAAGCTTGCTTCCAAACCACATGGTTCCGGATTCAGTCCCACTGCATGGCACCTTGGGCAAGTGTCTTCTACTTATAGCCTCGGGCTGACCAAAGCCTTGTGAGTGGATATGGTAGTTGGAAACTGAAACCAGCCAGGCTCTAGTAGAAGACACTTGCCCAAGGTGTCATGCAGTGGAACTGAACCCGAGACCATGTGGTTGGGAAGCAAGCTTCTTACCACACACACACACACACACATATATATATATAGGGTTGTGATCACGTGACCAACGAGGCTATCAGATGTTGTTACACACCGCTAGTCACAATGTGTTGATGTATTTGTCACCGTAATCTAGCGGTTCGGCAAGGAAGACCGACAAAATAAGTACCAGACATTAAAAAAAAAAATTCTAAAATCCATAGCGGCACTCCAGCATGGCCGCAGGCTAATAATAATTGAAACCAGTAAAAGATAAAGGACCTATAATGGTCCTTCGTGTCTGCTACCGATGTATCGGAAAGAACTACATTATCCAACGTGTCCCTTTCTAAGACAGTCGAATGTTACTTAAGGGAAATTTTGGCTGCTATATCTAGCAAGTCATGCTTGGTCCATATACAGGCTGTATCGTTGCCGCTTTGGTTGGTCAACTTGTGTGGAGTGTCTTCCGAACTTTGAGCTTCTGAGAGTTAAACTGACTGACGCCGTATTAAAAGCCAACAGTTGGCGACATCTGGTGAGGAGTGTCTTAAACACCTACAACTTCGTCGGATGACGCCATGTTAAGGTCAACAGGTGAAGTTGTTGAAGTTTTATTTTTATTAATTCGTCGCTTTTTTTTTTCTTGTTTGTTTTGGGATTTTTTGTATGGTGTTTTTTTTTT
>NC_069005.1:27590232-27591338 GCF_001194135.2 Octopus bimaculoides | reverse complement strand
ATCTGAAGACGTTATTAACAACAGCAACAACAGCAATTATAATTTTGGGGGGAAAATAGAAGGGTAAAAATGAATAAAAAACACACACTTATGCAATGTGTGTGTGTGTGTGTGTGTGTGACGATACTTGTGTATATGTGCGTGTGTGTGTGTGTGTTTGTGTGTTTATGTGTGCGTGTATGTATGCTTATATGTCTATATGTATCTATACGTGTATTTGCGGGTATTATATGTGTGTGTGTGTCTATATATGAATGCGTATATATGTATGAATGTATGTGTATGACGATACGTGTGTGTGTCTATATGTCTGTGTCTATGTGTGCGCATACGTCTATGTGTGTGTCTATACGTGTATTTGCGGGTATTATATATGTGTGTATGAATGCGTATATGTATGAATGTATGTGTGACGATATGTGTATGTATATATATATATATATATATATATATATATATATATATATATATATATATATACACCAATATGTATATGTGTGTGTGTAGCGATACGTGTGTGTTTGTGTGTATTATATATGTATGTATGTGTCTATACGTGTGTGTGTTTATGTCGGTATGTATGTCTATATGTATGTATGAGTTTTGGTGTATTATATATCTATATATACACGTGTATGCATGTGTGTGTATGTATCCATGCATGCACGTATGTGTGCGTGTGTCTATACACGCGTGTTTGTGTGTGCGTACAAAAGGGAAAGAGAGCAAATGTTTCAAATACTCACAAAGTTCTACAAACTTTTCTGATTCAGAAGTGGTGGGCTAAGAAGGAAGGGAAGACAAAGAGGATGCGGAAGAGGAGGGGCTTTTAAACCAAGACAAGTGTATCCGACAGGCAGGATATAACCATCTCTAATTATTCCTTAAAGTCGGCTCTAGTAGTTCTCTCAACCCAGCTTAATAGATGTGTTTAAGGTGTGTAAAGGTTTTGGTAAACAATTGTATAATGAGCGGTTTTATTTTCATTTCATTTATTTTATTTTATTTTTAATTTTGGTTTTTGAACAAGGCGGTGAGCTGGCAGAAACGTTAGCGTGCTGGGCGAAATGCTTCGCGGTATTTCGTCTGCCTTTACGTTCTGAGTT
>NC_069005.1:27587941-27590064 GCF_001194135.2 Octopus bimaculoides | reverse complement strand
AACCCCTCTCCTAAAATTACTGGCCTTGTGCTAAAATTTTAAATTATTATTATTATTATTATGGTGTCGAGCAGGCAGAATCGTTAGCATGCCGAGCAAAATGCTTAGCGGCATTTCATCTTAGTTGATTTTTGCCTTTCAGGATCGATAAAATAAGTACCAGTTGAACACTGGAGTCGATGTAATCGACTCATCCCTTCCCCCAATATTGCTGTCCTGTGACAAAATTTGAAACCAGCATTCGTCACTTAGCTGATAACTGGTCGGTTACGGCGACAAGGGTTCCAGCTGGGGGAAATTAACGTGCATGTGGCTGAGCACTCCACAGACATGTGGACCTTTAATGTAGCTTTCAGACTCAGTGTGACAGAGAATGTGACAAGGTTGGTCCCTTGAAATACAGGTACTAATCATTGGTGCCAGACGAGTAAACTGGAACAAGGTGAAAAAAAAAAAAGGTATCGCTCACAGGCACAATGCGCCGCCGGGAATTGAACTCACGACCTTAAGATCACGAGCCGAATATCCTAACCACTAAGCTACGCGCCTTCACTCACTTTATTGATGGAAGGGAAATAACTCAATAGCTTAGGAACAAATCTTATCCTTAGCATAAATCAGCAGATGACAGGATGGGAAAACCTCCAATATGGTCGCTTAAAGTTTGTGTCTGTGTTTTCGTCGCTTGATGATATGCTTGTGTGGTTAAGATGTTCGATTTGCAACTACGTGGTTTTGGGTTCAGTCCCACTGTGTGGCACCTTGAGCAAGTGTCATACTATTGCCCTGGGTCGACCAATGTTTTGTGAGTGAATCTGGTTGGCAAAAACTTTGTGTGTGTGTGTTGTTTGTCCCCATGGCATCACCACTCGATGACCGGTGCCGGTTTGTGTACGACCCCATAAGTTAGCAGTTCAACGAAAGAGACAGATAAAATAAGAACCAGACTTTAAAAAATAAGTATTGTTGTCGATTTATTATTCGACTAAAAAAGAAAAAAAACTTTAACACAGTGCTCTAGCATGGCCGCAGTCCAATGACTGAAACAAGATAAAAATGAAATAAAAGATCCACTGGAAATATGTAACCAATTGGTAAAAGTCGGAATAGCAACTTCACCAGTTGAGGAGTCAACAGACTTTGCATAGAGACACATGAACAAAAACAACAGAACATTAAATAATGTAATCTAAGATAAACATAGACAATAAATGGGGATGACTTGGCCACAGATGGTTTGGTAACTCAAGGCCAACCTATGGTTAAATAACACCAAAAAAACCCCATATTTGTGATGATTATAGTAACGTCTTAGTCAATGTTTGTAAAACTGAAAACAACAGAATGATGAATTCTAACCTGTTTCACAAGACGTAATTTTCTGTGGGATAAGTTCTGATTCCAAGCCGGGCATAAACACCTGATATTTAGAAATGACAGCCAAGCAGTCAGATTGTACGAATTATCAACAACATGCTGTGTTATTAGATGCATGCAGACAAATTCAGACATGAGATGTGGACTAATTTTACTTAACCTAAACAAATGTACGAGGGTGAGTCAAAAATTAATGCCATTTTGTTTAGGACAGGTATAATTACCAACACAGTAACATGTATCATACATCAAAATGAAGCTGGTCCTCTGTGGATCAGATCCCTACTTTTCAACATAGTCACTGTTTCTCTCAATAGCAATGTTCCACTTTTGAATGAGAGCATGTATCCCTGCCCCGTAAAATTCTGTTGACTGTTCTTTGAGCCACTTGTTCACTACCTCCACACTCACAAGATTTAGCGCCTTCAGACTATCATCTCTTTGGCGCCACGAAAGAGGGTTCGAGAGGTAAACATTATTCCAGTGACGAGGAAGTGAAAACTGTAGTGAAGAAATGGCTCAAAGAACAGTCAACAGAATTTTATGGGGCAGGGATACATGCTCTCATTCGAAGGTGAATATCTTTTGAAAATATGACAGCAAATATCTTGCTTGGACCCAAAATAGCTATTAAAGGAATGTCGTTTATTTTAAATAACAAAAATCGAAATTAATAATGTGAGTAATAGCAGAAACACACATGTTTTTTAGTTTATACAGACGAAAGAAACAGCATTCATTATTCG
>NC_069005.1:27586449-27586897 GCF_001194135.2 Octopus bimaculoides | reverse complement strand
ATATATATATATATATATATATACAATTGTTTTGAGAAAGAAGATTGATTCGAAGTTCTCTCACAATACAGAGGTTTGAACTTAGAAGTGCTCAAGAGTAACTTGAGACAAAAGATATAAACTTGTAATGTGAAGAAACAAAAGACCTGGTAATTCAATCCACAAACATGATTCTGGTTAGAGATAGATTTAAAGGGCAATTGTACATGATAGGTTGAAAATATAATGCATAGACATTCCTTTAAAAAATCTGTAAGTTAATAAATATATTAAAAATATATGTGTGTAAAGTAGTAGATTTTAAAGATGCAGACATAAAAATGTTAAAACATGCGTGTATAGGTAAAAAATATTGGAGAAAGTCTGAAGTGGTGATGGAAACGAACTAAAAGATACAATGAAGAGTGAAGTTAAAATTTGGGATAGTTCTTTAAAAATGTCTGTGTAT
>NC_069005.1:27586208-27586439 GCF_001194135.2 Octopus bimaculoides | reverse complement strand
CAAGCAATCCAGTTGGGAATGTTATATATAAACATACACACACACACGCACACACACCACCCACATATTAGTAAATCTTCATTTAATTAATCATTAACTATTAGTCTTTTCCAAATTAAAGCAATTTCTCTTGTAAAGTGTAGTAGTAGTAGTAGTAGTAGTAGTAGTAGTAGTAGTAGTAGTAGTAGTAGCTGCCATGTTAGTAGTAGTTATCACGGGAGTTGCAGTGTG
>NC_069005.1:27583796-27585512 GCF_001194135.2 Octopus bimaculoides | reverse complement strand
CATTATCTAATTTCTTCATGTAATCCAAATGACCTTTGACCTTTTCAAAAGAGAAAAAAGAAAAAAAAAACACAGAAGGGAGAAATTAACTTTTGATCAGAAATTTATTTATAAATTGCATAACAAGTGTGTGTGTGTGTATGTGTGTGTGTGTGTGTATGTGTGTGTGTGCGTGTGTGTGTATTTTCAAATGAGTGTCTATATATCTTTTATCATCTTTCAGTCATTGGATTGCAGCCATATTGGGCAAACCATCTTGAAGGGCATAGTCACACAAAGCAACCTAAGTAATTATTAAGTTCAATACTTATTCTATCAGTCTCTTTTAACTGCACCACTAAACTACAGGGACATAAACAAACCAACACTGGCTGTCAAGCAGTAGTGGGAGACAAACTGATTAGATTGTGGGATCAATCCGGTACTGGACAAGGATTCTGGATTATTTTTCCTGTTTTTTCTTACTTTAAGTTGGCTATGCATGCGGATAGCCCCTCTCCACACTACTAATGTTTATCCAGGGGAAAGACCACCAATTTGGGCCAATATAGTCTAACACCAGTAATGCGATTGCTTACTTTTAGAATGACATTGTAGGGTAAGTATGAGAGGCTGGATCTAGCCAGCTTGAACGTAAAACAAATAGAATATCTGGGCCTGATACAGCCAGTTTAAAACACTAAAGGGTTCATCAACAACAACAACAATATATACATGGTATTGCAAACAATGAATGAAACTCACCACATCACTTAAATCAATATTGTGCATACAATGGTGCGTCAGTTTGACAGGCATCAAGCCGGCGATTTGGAACTGCATAGAGGACGATCTGTACAGGAATTTCAATAGCCAATCAGCTCTGTTGGAACGGGAAACATAACAACAGTGAAACAACATACGAAAAATATAGTGTGTGTGTGGGTGTGTATGTATTTATGTATATGTGTGCATGTGTATATATATATATATATGTATACGTGTGTGTTGTGTGTGTCTGAGTATGGATGTATGTATGTATGTATCTGTGTATGTATGTATGTATATGTTTGTGTGTGTGTGTATATATGTATGTGTGTGTGTCTGAGTATGTATGTGCGTGTATGTATGTATATATATGTGTGTTTGAGCATGTATGTGTGTATGTATGTATGTATGTATATATGCGTGTGTGTTTGTTCATGTTTCTGTTGTGCCTGTAATTCAAAGGGTCAGCCTTGTCACACTGTGTCACGCTGAATATCCCCAAGAACTATGTTGAGGGTACACGTGTCTGTGGAGTGCTCAGCCACTTGCACGTTAATTTCACGAGCAGGCTGTTCCGTTGATCGGATCAACTGGAACCCTCGACGTCGTAAGCGACGGAGTGCCAACACACGCAACATGGTTTTACATAGAAGTGAGATATTGGGTGCATATGAAGGGTGTAAGCAATGGGTGTATACGAAGGGTGGAAAAATGCAAATGAGGGTTAGTAAGGTCTTGTTGCAGGTGTCATCAACAATGAAGCACAAATGAATTTAGAGAAAAACTAGGTGTGAGAAATGAGAAACCAGATGTGAAATGCAGAAGAGGAGACTGTGTTGGTGTGGACATGCGAGTCACGTGCAGGATAACAGATAGGACAAAGTGCCCCTGAGCGATTTAAATGGAAGCAATTTGCAGAAGAAGAAGATTGAGGAAGACTTGGGTGGGGTGGGGGTATAGTCGGGGTAA
>NC_069005.1:27582834-27583786 GCF_001194135.2 Octopus bimaculoides | reverse complement strand
CAATTTGCAGAAGAAGAAGATTGAGGAAGACTTGGGTGGGGTGGGGGTATAGTCGGGGTAAACCGGGGGCTGCTGAAACTCGGAAAGAAGAGAAAGGATTAGAAGAATTAGTAAGAAGCTGTATGGGTGAAAATCCTTCAAAATGCATGCAAGCATTGGAAATGGTCATAAAATGATGAAGACAGTGGTGTGTACATATTATAGGCACAGGCGTGGCTTGCTTCCCAACCAGATGGTTCCAGGTTCGGTCTCACTGTGTGGCATGTTGTGCAAGCCTTGGGCCAACTAAAGCCTTGTGAGTGGATTTCATAGACAGAAACTGAAAGAAGCCCATCGTGTGTGTTTGTGTGTGTGTGTATATGTGTTTGTCCCTTGTCCCTCACCACTGCTTGACAACCGGTGTTGGTGTGTTTATGTCCCTGTAACTTAGCAGTTCAGCAAAATGAGGCCAATATAGACTAAGTGCTAGGCTTAAATGGGTAAGTCCTGGGGGTTGGTTTGTTCAACAAAAACCCTTCAAAGTGGTGTCCCAGCATGGCCAAAGTTAACTGTCTGAAACAAATAAAAGATCAAAAAAAAAAATGTAATATAATAGTTTCAAAAATTAGCACAAGGCCAGCACACACACGTAACAGTAATAAAGAGATTACAACCGCGATGCACACAAAGTGATAGTTCGCATGCATACATGCAAAGTAGCAGCAAGCGTCGTAAGCTTTGGATTATGCAAGGAATAATAAATAGCAAAATCTGAAATTAGGACATGATGGTCACATTAGGAGTATGGACATTGATGAGGAGGCTTTCAAGGCTAACCCTTTAGCATTCAGATTATTCTGTCAAATGTAATGCTTATTTATTCAAATTGTTTTGAATTAAACATGTACTATCTCATAGCTTAAAGGTTTTAATGATGTTATTGTGATCAAATTTTGGTTTAAGTACCTCATAT
>NC_069005.1:27581210-27581679 GCF_001194135.2 Octopus bimaculoides | reverse complement strand
AAAAAAAAAAAAAAAAAAAAAGACAAACAAAAAAAGGTAGAATATTTGGGCCTGATGTGGCCCAGTTGAAATGCTAAAGGGTTTTTAAAGAACTTTACAATAAAACTTTTACCAACCTACAGTAGCCATTTATCAATTTACCAGACACCACTCTTTGAAGCTGTTCCCAATTGGAACTCTTGGCACTGACAGGTGCTCCAAGTAGAATCACATCTTCTACAATACCTTCACAACCTGCAATAGTTTGTTTGGGTTTTAGTATTGGTGGTGAGAGTATCCGCAGTAGAAGTGCTGCTAGTAGTAGTGTTTGTAATAATGGTGGTGGTGGTGGTTGCAATGATGGTTGTGGTTTTGGTGGTAGTGTTTGTAATGATGATGGTGGTGGTGATCATAAAGATGGTTGTAGTTTTGGTGGTAGAGCTTGTAATGATGATGATGGTGGTGGTGGTGGTGGTGGTGCTAGTGGTGG
>NC_069005.1:27579402-27580766 GCF_001194135.2 Octopus bimaculoides | reverse complement strand
AGAGCTTGTAATGATGATGATGGTGGTGGTGGTGGTGGTGGTGCTAGTGGTGGTGGTCATAATGATGGTTGTGGTTTTGGTGATAGAAGTTGTAATGATGATGATGGTGGTGATTGTGGTCGTAGTGGTGGTCATGGTGGTGGTGGTCGTCGTCATGGTGATCATAATGATGGTTGTGGATTTGGTGGTAGAGTTTGTAATGATAATGGTGGTGGTGGTGATAGTTATGGTGGTAGTATGATTGTAGTGGTCATAATGAATGGCTGTGGTTTCGGTGGTAGAGTTTGCAGTAACAGTCTGCTTTGGCTTGGTTTCTATGGCGCAATGTTCTTCCATACATCAACTCCTTTACAGACTGTGTTGGGTGCCTTTTACATGGCACCGCCACAGGTGCCATTATGTGGCATGGGCACTATTATGTGGCACCAGCATGGGTGCTTTTCATGTGGCACTGGCACAGAGCTCTTGGAGGTCAATCCTCTTCAGCAGTGGGGGGGGGGACCGGCCTTAACACTTCTGTGTGGAGGACATGTCTTCTTGAGTACGGCATCATACAAGATATCTCTGTCCTTTGTCATCTCCTCCATTAGGTTCAGTCTTTCATTAAATTAAAATCTCCCATCAAAATTTCATGCTAATTTTTTGTTCCAAACATCAGCTTAATAATGATAAGGTCGTTTTACAAAATTCTTCATTATTTCGAAAATTAATTAAAACAAAGACAATGTCTTTCGACAGAAATACAATAACAAAGGGGCTAGATTGATCCCTCAATACAAGACTCATACGTTTCACTTAATCAACCTTAATAGCACTTAATTATGGAGGCGCAATGGCCCAGTGGTTAGGGCAGCGGACTCGCGGTCATACGATCGTGGTTTCGATTCCCAGACCGGGCGTTGCGAATGTTTATTGAGCGAAAACACCTAAAGCTCCACGAGGCTCCGGCAGGGTATGGTGGCGAACCCTGCTGTACTCTTTCACCACAACTTTCTCTCACTCATACTTCCTGTTTCTATTGTGCCTGTAATTCAAAGGGTCACACACACACTGTGTCACGCTGAATATCCCCGAGAACTATGTTAAGGGTACACGTGTCTGTGGAGTGCTCAGCCACTTGCACGTTAATTTCACGAGCAGGCTGTTCCGTTAATCGGATCAACTGGAACAGCCTGCTCGTCCAGCCTGACAAGGGAGATAACTCCCTTCGACTAGAATTTTTTAAATTTTTTTTAGAAAAATCCTATTTGTGTTAAAGGAGTTATGTCGCTTGGCAAACAAACCTAAGTTATTTCCCTTTGGATATCTTATCGCCGCCACCATTGTTGACGGAATAGATTCTTTATTTTACAGCAGTAATTCTC
>NC_069005.1:27577324-27579203 GCF_001194135.2 Octopus bimaculoides | reverse complement strand
TGTCTGGCATACTAAAAAAAAAATCTGAAGAAGAAGATTTCTCACAAAACACCTGATAGGTAGTGAAAACAAGAGATAGAACGGAGACAGCCAGGAACGAAAATACAGATGTACAGGCATATTATTGTGTGGGGGAGGGTACATGTGTGTGCGCATATGTGTGTGTGCGTGTGTGTGCATGTGTGGTGTGTGTGTGTGTGTGTGCGTGTGCGTGTGAGTGATGTATACCAATCAAGTCCAACCTGTGCCAGCATGGAAAGGGTAAAGGATAATTATTTCTTTATCGCCCACAATGGACTAAACATAGAGGGGACAAACTAGAACAGAAAAAGGGATTAAGTCGTTTACACCAACCCCAGTGCATAACTGGTACTTAATTTATCGACCCTGAAAGGATGAAAGGCAAAGTCGACCTCAACGGAATTTGAACTCAGAACATAAAGACAGATGAAATACCACTAAGCATTTCACCTGGCCTGATAACTATTCTGCCAGCTCGTCGCTTTAATGCAAATGCAACATAATGGCAGAGGAACAACCGCTAAACATTTCGTCCGGCATGCTAACATTTCTGCCAGCTCACCGACCTAAGGGTAAAGGGTAAAGCCCTCCTTCGGTCATGAATGACCATGGGATTACACCTAGAAAGTTCCCCTCCGAGGCACAAGTCTGGGCAAGGTTGTTTATGGAAGACCAGCAGTTGCCCATGCATACCAGCCTCCCCTTTCCGTGCCACTGATGTTATCCAAGGGAAAAAGCAAAGGCCATTACAGCTTGGCACCAGTGACGCCACAACACATTTCTACAGCTGAGTAGACTGGAGTAATGTGAAATAAAGGGTCTCGCTCAAGAACACAACACACAGCTCAGTCCAGGAATTGAACTCACAATCTCATTAAATGATATGATGATGATGATGATGATGATGATGATGATGGTGATGTCCACCACCTCCATACCCTCTCCTGCAACTAGAGCTCCTTGGAAATCATTTTACCCACCTTTTCTTTTGGATAGTTCTTCCAAACAGCAGTAAATTACTCTGGCACCAAGACTGTAGCCAATCAGCGACACTGGACGGCATCCCTGCAATATAAACACTTCACCTTATATAATTCTTTCTACTTTAGGTGCAAGCTTGAAAATTTTGTGGGAAGGGGTCAGTCATTTACATTGACTCCGGGGCTCATTAAGTATTTGTTTTACCCAAAAGCATGAAAGGCAAAGTAGACCTTGAAGGAATTTTAACCCGGAAAATAACAGAACCTCGCGAAAAGGCAAGCACAGAGCAGGAGAGATCTTTAGAGGAAGAACTCCCATCTGACAAGTGTTTCGACCCTTATACCTGACACTCTACAGAAGTCAGGCCTACCCAAGTCATGGCTCCTAGGTGTCCTCCTGTTGCTTTCCAAAATCCTGTCTCCAGCAGGATTTGAACCTGGGTCATTCTTTTGTCCCCAGGTCTGTGTTTTAGAATATGAAGCCGGAAGAAATGCTGCTAAGCATTTTGTTCGGCATGCTAACGACTCTGCCAGCTCACCACCTTTTCAAACACTGACATACAATCTTCTCCAGTGGTGAAACGATTAAAAAAGACCTTTTATTTATGGAAGAGAGTAAAATACCCAATCTTTCTGCTGTTTTCACGGCTGTACTGTGTTTGAGTGGAGGCGCAATGGCCCAGTGGTTAGGGCAGCGGACTCGCAGTCATAGGATCGAAGTTTCAATTCCCAGACCGGGCGTTGTGTGTGTTTATTGAACAAAAACACCTAAAAACCTCCACGAAGCTCCGGCAGGGGATGGTGGCGAACCCTGCTGTACTCTTTCACCACAACTTTCTCTCACTCTTACTTCCTGTTTCTGTTGTGCCTGTAATTCA
>NC_069005.1:27573916-27576759 GCF_001194135.2 Octopus bimaculoides | reverse complement strand
AGGAGGAGCCACCACCACCTCCTCCTTATGAAATGCTCCAGGCTGGTCATGGATTAACTTAGGGGCTGGGCATGTTTTTCACTGGCACAGCAAGAGGATAGACGATGGTCCCGTTTTTCAACAGCAAAGGTATCATCTACATCCTCTGGGTTCCCTATGGCCAGACAGGCAACAAGGAGTGAGTACTTTGTAGAAGTCTGGTGGGATTCAGGAGGAGATTTCATCGCAAAACGTCAGGAGGAGATATCGTCACACCTGCACCAGGACAATGCACCAATCCACAATTCCACCATCCTGGTAACCAGCAACTTGACACAGATTGGCATCAAAACTGCCCTTACCCTTCTCACAGTCCAGACCTTGGTCGCTGCAACTTTTGGTCTGTTCTTCAAGCTGAAGGAGAAGATGAAGGAGGCTGTGGCAAGAGTCCTGGACACCTTGACTTTGGAGGGACGTCCATGGGGCCTTCACAAAGAGGCAGGGGCACTACAACAAGGGCATTGGAGTCAGAGGGTTCTACTTTGAAGGAGATTAGGGTTTTGTATTTCTTTGAAATTAATTAATGTCTCACCTGAAAAAGTTCCAAAACGTCCGGAATGTGAAAAAGAGAGAAAGCAAGAGAGAAAGTGGCAGCAAACACAGTCGTAGTGATGGTGTTAAGTAAAAAGTAACCACTAACCAGATAAAATGGTATATTTGAGCACTTCCTGGGTGGCCACACCAATGGCCATTCCGACCATATATTCAAAGGCCTTCCCCAGTTCCAGAAGGTATCGAGATTCCCATCGTAAACTGTACTGTTCCAAACTCTCGTTCAAAGTCTGCCAAGGCTCTTTGTAATCTGAAAATAATCACAAAATATTTTCAACATTGAAAGCATATCAGGCTTACGGCATAGAAATTGGCAAAGTGCAGGAGATGTAAAATAATTCGTTTTTAACAGATGTCGTTTAAGTACATACGGGAAACCGGCCCTTATGTATGTGTGTATGTGTGTGTGCATGCATGCATTCCAGATGTCTTGAGATTTTTTAAGAAGAGCCAGTTATAACTGTCCTAGATTATTTTAAGTACATCCAGGTACACAGGTATTTTGAAAACGCCTCACTGAGTAACAACCGTACCTTGTATAGTTGCAGGTTGCCCTTTGGCAAGGTGTAGCACCCGTTCAGCCACCCTACCAGGGATACGGCAAAGTCATGGAAGATTGTGAAGCAGTAACGGAAGAGCTCAACTGAGCCAACGATGCTTCTTTACATTGGTGCTAAGCGGAGGAATACAAGATCAACTCAGGATCACCAAGCTTTATCAAGAGAGCAACTGCAATGCATTTATGGTTGTGAAATCAGCTAGGAGACAGAAGGCTGAATTCATCATCATCATTATCATCATCGTTTAACATCCGTCTTCCATACTGGCATGGGTTGGACGGTTGACGGGAGCCGGCGCCAGGTAGAAAGCTATCCCAAGTAACTGTGTCTGATTTGGCAGGGTTTTTATGGCTGGATGCTCTTCCTGACACCAACCACCCTGCAGGGTGGACTGAGTGCTTTTTACATGGCACAAGCAGGGGCAAGGTCAGTTTTGGCAAGGTTTTTACAGCTGGATGCCCTTCCAAACGCCAACCATTTTACAATGATGGTTAAGATGATTAACACGATGATTTAGGTGATGTTTAAGACGATGATTAAGATGATGATTAAGGTGTTGGTTAATATGATTAAGATGGAGGTTATGGTGAAGTTAAGATGATTAAGGTGATGGTTGAGATGATAAGCTTACCTTTCATTGTGTTATTAAGCCATCCATTGACAGCAATCGTTATATGAAGTTGTTTACCCATGTTTTCAGTTTGAAGTCTTAAACCAGGCACAAGAGGCTCAAAGACAAATTCTTCCACGGCACCAACACGCCGTTTCATTTTGTATCCTGCAAGAGATTGAAGAGGAGGGAAACTGTGAGAAGTCAGAGGCACTGTTCTGCTTCCTCTTCCTCTTTTTCCCCCCCTCTCATCTGACTATCTTGTAAAAACAAATAGAGAGAAATAAGAGGAGAGGAGGTAAGAAAGATAGTGATGGAGAAAGAGGGGATGAGAGAGTGGGAAGAGTTAGAGGGATGATAGAAAAGGAGGGTGAGATAGAGTGAGCTATGTGGAGTACATATCTGAAGGTAGATGGAAACATAGATAAAGCTCAACAACATAGATATGCCAAATTATGGATAAATAAAGACGGATGAATGGATGGATGGATGGTTGGAAGGATGGATGAATGGACAGATAGTCAGATAGACAGGCAGGCAGGCAGATTTTTAGACAAGCAGACAGAGAGAGAGAGAGAGAGAGAGACAGAGATAGATAGATAGATAGATAGATAGACAGAGGCAGATAGATAGATAGACAGAGGCAGATAGATAGATAGACAGAGGCAGATAGACAGACAGACAGACAGACAGACAGACAGACAGACAGACAGATAGATAGATAGACAGGCACATACATACATACATACATACATACATACATACATACATTGATAGATAGACAGATATGCAGACAGATAGAGACAGGCAAATGGATAACAGATAGGCAGACAGACAGACAGACACACGAACAGAGAATAGTAAAAGAGACCTGTTAGTCCAGCACCAGCAACACCAAACAAGGAACTAATGACAGCGAGACCAGTGGTAGTAGCAAGAGCTGCTGCCCCAGCACCTCCTATAATGGCACCAGCACCAGCGGCCACTAAAGGAGCAGCCAGGCCCCCAGTTAAACCTGTTGAAGAGAAAGACAGACAGATAGAGATAAAACATATATATATATATATATATATATATATATA
>NC_069005.1:27570097-27571651 GCF_001194135.2 Octopus bimaculoides | reverse complement strand
CTTGTGAGTGAATTTGGTCGACAGAAACTGAAAGAAGCCCATTGTATGTGTATATACATACACACACACATACATGTATATATATATATATATGTATGTATAGGTATATATCTCTGTGTGCATGTGTCTTTGCATCTTCATCCCCCACCACTGGTTCACAACTGGTGTTGGTATGTTTACATCCCCGTAACTTAACTGTTTCGCAAAAGAGACCAACAGAATGAGTACCAGGCTTTAAAAAAAAAATAAGTACAGGATTGATACATTCAGCTAAAGTTCTTCAAGGCGGTGCCCCAGCATGGCCACAGCCAAATGAGTGAAACAAGTAAAAGATGAAAGAAACACACACATACACACACACCTATGTAAATATACAGGTGAAAATGGAAAGAGAGAGCAGAAAGTTTACTCACTGAGATACCCTGTAGGCATCTGTCTTCAACTGCTCGGAGAACGTTTTCTCAAAATCTATGATGTCGTCCCAGTTAATACGAAACAACCAAGCAAGATGTTTGGCCAGCACTCGCGAACGAGCATCGTATCTACCTAAACAAACACCGTAAATAGAGAAATCCATAAGCATAGGAATGTGAATTGCTGGTAATAAGCACGGGTCCTGTATTCAAAGAGGGCAAAACAAACACTTTACACAATCACTGTGTAACAAAAATTTTATTTATTTATTCATTTTTTAATTTTTTTTTTTGTTTTTGGTCAGTAAGTGTTATTTCTATGTGGAGGCACGTGGCTTAGTGGTTAGGGTGTCAGCATCATGATCGTAAGATTGTGGTTTCGATTCCTGGACCGGGCGACGCGTTGTGTTCTTGAGCAAAACACTTCATTTCACGTTGCTCCAGTCCACTCAGCCGGCAAAAATGAGTAACGCTGCGATGGACTGGTGTCCCGTCCAGCTGGGGGAAACACATATGCCATTGAAACCGGGAAACCGGGCCCATGAGCCTGGCTAGGCTTTAAAAGGGTGCATTTTTTAAAAAAATTTTAAGTGTTATTTCCTATTTGCTTCTATCTAGAAATCAAAGGAAATCACTACTGTTCCCTTCAAACTTTGCTTTTGTGACCTGGACATCAATGTTTCGAAACTGACCGATTTCCCACTAACATTTCAAACAGCTATCTTTTTCTCACTCAACAAATGTCGAGGCAGTCTGGCCACATGGAGAGGATGGATGAGGAGCAGATAGTAAGGAGAGTGATGAAGGCTGAAGTGGTAGGCAGCAGAACCAGAGGCAGACCTCGGTTTGTGTGGATGGATGGAGTGAGGAAAGCTTTGCTGGTTAGAGGTATTGGAGTGAGAGAGGCAAGAGAGTTTATAAACGATAGGAGAGCTTGGAGAGTGTTTGTGGATGAATGAGTGAATTTGATGTTGCTCAAAGGGGTACAGAACCAGCATGATGCGGCGGGGGTAAACCAGTATATGCTGTCAGGCCCCACTGCTGATATTGGGGGTTGTGTTCTATGCTTTGACCTGAGCATAAAATGGGGCTCGCCCCTTTGAGCTAGGAAATGAATGGAACGCCTAGTGTGTGTCTTGTT
>NC_069005.1:27565311-27569993 GCF_001194135.2 Octopus bimaculoides | reverse complement strand
AATGTTCTGGCATAGATGACAGTATAAATACAGGGATATGTATAGGGGTCATAAGCTCAACAGTTCAGTTTGCTTTTCGTTGTCCAAGTGGAGACAAACTTGAGGAAAGCAAATTTTAAAGGAAATATTAGCCATTTTTCAAAATTTTCAAGGGGTGCTTGCTTCTATCTAGAAATCAAAAGAAATCACTACTATTCTCTTTAAACTTTGATTTTCTGACCTGGACATCAATGTTTTGAAACTGACTTATTTTCCATTACATTTCAGACAGATTCAATGCTAAATTACTGAAGCAGAATTTTTAGGGATGAGTAAGTGGAGACAACAGGATGGCGGCAGCGGCAGTGGTGGTGGTGGTGGTGGTGTGGTGGTAATAGTGGTGGTGGTAGTGGTCATTGTTATCTCCTTCATGCTCACAATCATAACATTTACAACCACCACAACCAACCAGCCACCACCTCCATCACCACCATCGCAATCACCATGTGCACAACCATTACCACCCACAAATATCCCCCTAACCACCCACACCAGCGTCACCACCACCATCTTTACATTTACAACCGTTCTCACTACTACCACTAAGACCTCTAATCTCCTCTAATCTCACCTATTATAATCCTATACACCGAACATGTCATACTGTTGGCAAGGCAAGGCAGGCAGGCGGGAGAAAGGGAAGGAGGGAGAAAGGAAGGAAGGAAGGAGTAATCCTCTGCTAATCTATACTTCTGGTAGGATTTCAGAGCAACGCTGCAAACTAATCAACCGTGTGTGTGTGTGTGTGTAAAGGCACGTGGCCTAGAGGTTAGGGTGTTGCACCCACAATCCCATGGCTGTGGTTTCGATTCCCAGCCCAGCAGTGTCTTTGTGTTCTTGAGCAAAGAGCTTCATTTCACATTGCTCTGCTCTACTGAGCTGTGAATGGGTAACCCCGTGGTGGACTGGGGCCCTGTACAAGAGGACTGTTGGCCCATCCACCCAACCAGTGGGATGGCATTGTTGAAAAGCTACAACAATGCAAGAAAGTGCATTGTGATCAGAGGTGTATAACAACATCTGATAGTCCGGTTGATATAGAGAGATAATATTTATCCCCAGTTAAACATGGGTGTTCTGTTAGAACAAGCTATACTGCAGCAGATACCACAGGAGAAACTCTGATATTGGCTTTTGGTGCAAAAATGCACTCGTTTATATCACTAGTGGAGAGATAAATCCCCGACCACCTCCAGCACTGAGACCACCTCCAGCACTGAGACCACCAGATCACGTGATTTCAATCTTCCTTTGTCTCATCGATAATGGATACTTGATCGCTAGAGGCACAGTGATATATAGAATAACAGTACCAGAACAGGTGCTGGTGTCAAAATAACCCAGTGAGCTTGTTAAAAATATATATATTAACAACAGAGGCAGTATTAATACTGAGAGGTAATATTTATCCCCACTTAAAGCTGGATGTTCTGTTAGAACAGACTATACTATGGTAGATGCCACGAGAAAATCTCTCATATTGGCTTTTGGTGCAAAATGCACTCTTGATTGTATCACTGGCAGGGAGATAAATCTCTGCCACCCCCAGCACCAAGACCACCAGATCATGTGATTAGATTTGAAAAGGTGTGTGTGTGTGTTACTGTCTTGACCTCATGTGAAAGGAATAGGTTCTTCCTGGTTTTAAAAAATGCCTCAGATATGCCAAATATCATGAAAGTGGCCCCTATGTTTCCAGCAGGAGTTGACAAATAAGAAGGAGTGGGGAATGGCAAGGTAAGACCAGGAAACATACAACTAAACAACAACGTAATCCCGCCAGTTCAGGAATGGTAAAAACGAATGTTGAAACAATAAAAGAGAAACATGAAATAAGATGCATAAGAGTAAGTTTACCATTGTTAATTAATAGCGGTATAAGCTCAACAACCAGTGGTAATAGGGATTCTTTCAAGACTTCTTCATGCAGCAAAACTTCAATGTAGGGGTCAACTTCATAGCTGCCATGACCCTCCAAGAATGCTTTGATGTTGACACGAACCTGAAATTTGGGCAAAGGAAAAAGGTAGAAAAAAAATTCTGGTGGACCCCCATAATCATTTAATGTTTAATATAGCCAGCAATACCCAGAAAATATCGTGTTATGTAATTAAGAAGATAATATAATGCTTAATTGAAAAACCCACCTGTTTAGGTTGATCAAAATAATTGAAGATTTTCGTCAATGCATCATTTTTATATGACCTAAAATAATAATAAAAATAATAATAATAATAATTGAAATCTTTAACATAATGAAACAAATTCAAGTGTTATCGTCTTATCTCCCAAGTTTTTTTTTTACAGAACTCAGAAGGTTGGGCCTCCAACCAA
Organism: Octopus bimaculoides; assembly: GCF_001194135.2. NCBI lineage: Eukaryota > Metazoa > Mollusca > Cephalopoda > Octopoda > Octopodidae > Octopus > Octopus bimaculoides. The sequence continues at coordinate 27,567,620 of NC_069005.1, read as the reverse complement.
GCCTTTCGCAATACCCTTAAACCCAGAAACTTTTCAGCACCACCTTATATATATATATATATATATATATATATAGGAAGGGATGCTGAGAAGTTCCTGGCTTTGGGTAAAAGAAAATACAGGAGGATCAGTTCAGTGTGATTTTATTCAACATATTCCCCTCTCAGATTCACACACTTATTGCAGCAGTCCTCCAGTTTTTCTAAGCCCCGTAAAAGAACTTGGAAGGCTGGGCCTCCAGCCAGGACTTTAGCAATACATTCATTTTTCAGCACTTCCTCATACATACACACATTTACATAAATGTGGACAGACACACACACACACACACAGCTAAGCACACATATACACATGGACCACAGGCATATAGATATAAATACACGTCCCAATGTCTACTTACTGATGCCATCTGTCATCAAAGAGTACCTTCAGTGCCAGAGCGCAAATACTGGAGTAGGAGAACTGTCCGGCATCGGTCATCTGTTTGAGAGTAGATGTGAGTGGTTTAGCCTTCAGATCTTCTCCAGTGTCTGCCTTGGGCACATCCTCAGTCGAACTGGTCTCAGTAGAAGTGACCTCAGTCAAACTGGCCTCAGTAGAAGTGACCTCAGTAGAACTGGCCTTAGTAGAAGTGACCTCAGTAGAATTGGTCTCAGTAGAAGTGACCTCAGTAGAACTGGCCTCAGTAGAAGTGACCTTAGTCGAACTGGCCTCAGTAGAACTGGCCTTAGTAGAAGTGACCTCAGTAGAACTGGCCTTAGTAGAAGTGACCTCAGTAGAAGTGACCTCAGTAGAACTAGCCTCAGTAGAAGTGACTTCAGTAGAACTGGCCTCAGTAGAAGTGACCTCAGTAGAACTGGCCTTAGTAGAAGTGACCTCAGTAGAACTGGCCTTAATAGAAGTGACCTCAGTAGAAGTGACCTCAGTAGAACTGGCCTTAGTAGAAGTGACCTCAGTAGAACTGGCCTCAGTAGAACTGGCCTCAGTAGAACTGGCTTCAGTAGAAGTGGCCTCAGTAGAAATGGCCTCAGTAGAACTGGCCTCAGTAGAACTGGCCTCAGTAGAACTGGCCTCAGTAGAACTGGCCTCAGTAGAACTGGCTTCAGTAGAACTGGCTTCAGTAGAAGTGGTCTCAGTAGAATTGGCCTCAGTAGGACTGGCCTCTGTACAGCTGGCCATCCCTGTTGAAGGTTTCTTGTTCGAAGCCCACACCTCGGATGTCAGAACTTTAACGTAACCAATGGCACCTGGTGAAAAAGAAAACCAATAAACATTGTTATTAAACGAAAAAAAACAACAGGTGAGCTGACAGAATCGTTAGCACACCTGACAAAACGCTTGGCAGCATTTCATCAGCCTTGATGTTCTGAGTTCAAATCCCGCCAAGGTCAACTTTTTCACAGAGTTGATAAAGTAAGCACCAGTTTTGTGCAATGGGGTTGATATAATCAACTAGCCCACCTCCCCCCAATTTCAGGTCTTGTGCCTATAGTAGAAAAGATTATTATTATTATTATTATTATTGTTATTATTATTATTAACAAAGGTGCAGTAACAATTATTGGCACAATTATTATTGCACCAGGAAAATGCTTCGTGTATTTCTTTATATTTTGAGTTGTGTAACAACATATCTCGTGATGACATGATATCTAGGACTACATACATACAACGGGCTTCTTTCAGTTTCCCCTCTATCAAATCCACTCACAAGGCTTTGGACAGCCTGAGGTCATAGAAGACACTTGCCCAAGGTGCCACGAAGTGGGACTGAACCCCAAACCATGTGGTTGGTTAGCAAGCTTCTTATCACACAGTCACACCTACACACACACACACACACACACACACACACACACACACATACACACTATGTATGGAAGACCAAAACCGGATAAAATTAGCTTGCTATGATCAGTCAAAATAAAGATATGTTGTTTCATACTCACACAATCATATTTAAGTACAGTTAATATTAAAAGGGCAATTCAAAGAATTACATACTGTGATAACTATATGTATACAGTATATTCTTTCTCCAAACACATTGCTTCTGGTAATCAGATGCTCATAGAAATCAGTTGTCATGTGATGCACTGGTCAGCTGACCTGCAAAGAGAATTATAAGTATGTGTTGTGTATATGTGTACATATATTAACATCATTTTAACCCTTTAACATTCAAACTGACCATATCTGGCCTAAATATTCTCACATGTGTATTTGTGTGTATGTATATATATCTGTGTGTGTGTGTGTGTGTGTGTGTGTATATATATATATATATATATATATATATATATATATAT
>NC_069005.1:27563648-27564696 GCF_001194135.2 Octopus bimaculoides | reverse complement strand
ATATATAGCAGCTCAGACTATTGTGAGTATTGTTGTTCTGGGAGTTATATTTTGATATTGAAATAGTAGTTTTGACTGCTATTTCTAATTTTCGGTGTGTGGTGAAGCAATTCTTGCTGGGCCGTAATTTTAATTATGCTTATATAAGTTTACCGATAATGGTTTTTTAACACACCGGACTACTTGATAAAATTACTAATTAATTATTAATTTTTACCCTATATCTGTAAGAATATATATATATCATCATCATCATCATCATCGTTTAACGTCCGCTTTCCATGCTGGCGTGGGTTGGACGATTTGACTGAGGACTGGTGAAACCGGATGGCAACACCAGGCTCCAGTCTATATATATATATATATATATATATATGCATACATACATACACACACACTGTGGTTCTATTCATATATGTGCCAAGGTCATCAGTAGTTGTATACTGTGGAATTTGACATAAATTTAGACGGAGCGGAGGGCTTAACCAAACCTTTTAGTATGTATTGGAGTGTATGTAACCATGTGTGAATGTCTATATATGTGTATATATACATACATGCACACACATCTTTTCATAAATATGTGTGCATGTGTGTGTGTGTATATATATATATATATATACATATATATACATATAATAATATTAGGGATAAAAATCCAAATTTACAGGTAAAAACTCAATTAAATTCAAACGTGTAGTCGTTTTATTATCATTATCTTATGATATTTACTTTGTATTATATTATACTCATTTATTGTGCTTTTTAATTATTAATTTTTCTATATGTGACAGTGGATTTTCATCGATGAGTTCATGAACCTTGGTTCTTTTCCCTATATATATATATATATATATATAATACAAAGAATATATATACATGTATACACACATATATGTACATACTTACATCTACATGTGTATATAGATGCATATCAGGGTACAGGACGTTAGAACAATGAACTACAGACAACAGAATGAACACATAGGAAAACAGATAGCCACTTGGAATTAATCCTTCGTCAGCTGCCTCTATTCTAACTAATACA
>NC_069005.1:27562325-27563104 GCF_001194135.2 Octopus bimaculoides | reverse complement strand
TCTTTTCATAAATATGTGTGCATGTGTGTGTGTGTATATATATATATATATATACATATATATACATATAATAATATTAGGGATAAAAATCCAAATTTACAGGTAAAAACTCAATTAAATTCAAACGTGTAGTCGTTTTATTATCATTATCTTATGATATTTACTTTGTATTATATTATACTCATTTATTGTGCTTTTTAATTATTAATTTTTCTATATGTGACAGTGGATTTTCATCGATGAGTTCATGAACCTTGGTTCTTTTCCCTATATATATATATATATATATATAATACAAAGAATATATATACATGTATACACACATATATGTACATACTTACATCTACATGTGTATATAGATGCATATCAGGGTACAGGACGTTAGAACAATGAACTACAGACAACAGAATGAACACATAGGAAAACAGATAGCCACTTGGAATTAATCCTTCGTCAGCTGCCTCTATTCTAACTAATACACACACACACACATGTACACATACTCACACACAAGGTGAAGAGTTCCGTCACAATATTTTTATATGGCTACTGCATAATCAGTTTGTGTTTGTGTAATATTTTCTGTATGTGTGTCACAATGTGTATGAATGTAATGACCTTAGCTAATTAATGAATACAATTAACATAGCTAATTAGTGAATACTCTCTTAAAACACTATATATATACATACATATATATATATATATATATATATATATATATATATATATATATATATATATATATATATATATATATATATATATATATATATATA
>NC_069005.1:27560005-27561871 GCF_001194135.2 Octopus bimaculoides | reverse complement strand
TATGCACATATATATTTATATTTAGAGTGAACGTGAGAGGTGGGGGAAAGAGGAAACAGGAGGGTGAAGGAAAGGCAGGTAAGGTAAGGTAAGGACAGAAAGAAAAAAGAAACCAACAAAATTCGTTTGGAGAAGGAAGGTATATTTATAAATCCATGTTTATTCATGAAGTAATAGCAAAAAAACCCAGATTCATAGAAATGTACTGAACAAAGGAAAGAGTGGAATGGAAAACTGGTTAGTATTGAAAATGCAGAAGGCAAAACTTCACTAAAGCTGGTGGTTACAATACACTGTACTCTGAACTCTTTGTGAAAAAAAGATCAGAGTTAGGAAAGGCGTTCAACAATAGAAACTATACCCAGAATGGAACATACATGCACTGCCCATCATGCAGTTGTGTGTATTCAAACAAGAATTAAACCTTTTCATTACCAACCTGGTTGAAACCGGTTCTGGTTCTGAAGTACAGATGTCTTGTTTTCATAAGTTTTGAATTAAAATCTTCCACTAAACCTTAGTCAGAATTTATGTTCCTAACACTAGCTTAATAATAACTAAGTTATTTTACAAAATTCTTTGTTATAGTTAACCCTTTTGATGCCAACCCACATGAAACTGCCTCTGGCTCTGAGTACAAATTCTTGTTTTCATAAGTTTGAACTTTACTCACAATATATGTTCCTAACACCAGCTTAATGATAACTATTTTATTTAATAAATTCTTTGTTGTATTTCAAATTAATTGAAAGAAACATAGAGCATCTCAACAGAAGTACAGTAACAAAAGGGTTAATGTCACCATGATATTTCTAACCCTTTTGATACCAATTCAGCTGAACCCAGCTCTGGTTCAGTAGTACAAATGTCTTGTTTTCAAAAGTTTTGAATTAAAATCTTCCACCAAACCTTGGTCATAATTTATGTTCCTAACACTAGCTTAATGATAACTTGACTGCGGCCATGCTGGAGCACCACCTTTAGTCAAACAAATCGATCCCAGGTCTTATTCTTTATAATCCTAGTACTTATTCCATCGGTCTGTTTTGCTGAACTGCTAAATTACAGGGACGTAAACACACCAACATCGGTTGTCAAGCAATGGTGGGGGGACAAATACAAACACACAAACATATACATATATATATGATGGGCTTCTTTCAGTTTCCTTATACCAAATCCACTCAAAAGGCTTTGGTCGACCTGAGACTATATATAGTAGAAGACACTTTCCCAAGGTGCCACGCAGTGGGACTGAACCTGGAACCATGTGGTTGGTAAGCAAGCTATTTACCACATAGCCACTCCTATATGGCAGTGCTCCAGCATGGCTGCAGTCATATGACTCAAACAAGTAAAGTGGAAGGAAGTTGTGGAAGAGGGAGACCCAGAAAGACATGGGACAAAATATTGAAAATTGATCTCAAAACGCTGAGCTTTACGACTGTGACAGATGACTGAGATATGTAGCACATTGCTGTACTTCAGAAGACCTGCCCACCACAACAGAATTGAGATCCTAAAACCAAGGTGCCACACAAAAAGCAATGGTACTGGTGTCACATAAAAAGCACTGGTGATTGTGCCACGTAAAAAGCACTGGTGATTGTGTCATGTAAAAAGCACTGGTGATTGTGCCACGTGAAAAGCACCCAGTATGCACATGAAAAACTAGTTGGCATTAGGAAGGGCATCCAGCTGTAGAAACAAGCCAAAACCGACAATGGAACCTGGTACGGCCAGTTCCTTTCAAACCATCCAACCCATGCCAGCATGGAAAACGGATGTTACATGTTGATGATGATATATACACATACATGTATATATGTGTGCATATATATATATATATATATATATATATATATA
>NC_069005.1:27556955-27559819 GCF_001194135.2 Octopus bimaculoides | reverse complement strand
TATATATATATATATATATATATATATATCATCATCATGATTTAACATCCACTTTCCATGCTGGCATGGGTGGGACAGTTTGACAAGAGCCAGCCAGTCAGAAGCTTGCACCAGACTTTTGTGACTGTTTTAGCAAGATTCTTATGGCTGGATGCCCTTCCTAACACCAACCACCCGGCAGGGCTTTTTACATGGCAAAAGCACAGGTGAGGTCAGTTTTGGCAAGGTTTTTACAGCTGGATGCTCTTCCAAATGCCAACCACTGTACAGTGTAGACTGGATGCTTTTTAAGTGGCCCATACACTGACAGGGTCACCAAGTAACCTGCAAGACAAGAAAATACACACACATGCACACACACACATGCACTCTCACACATGTGTAAATGTGTGTGTAACGGTCTCCTTGCCTTGACATCACATGACAGTTGTGAATGAATGTCACCATCACACAAGTTGTATCCTTTGTTCGGTTTGTAACGATTCCACGGAAAAATACACCTGCTCATGGGGAAATATTATCTTGGTCGGAAACAAGTGAGGGTCGGTGACAGGCAAGGCATCCAGCTGCAAAAAACCAAAAAATGCACCTCAACGAATTCCATCTGACCCATGCAGACATGGAGAAGTGGATGTTAAAACAACAAAACGATGACGATGATGATGATGATGTTATCTTACCTCAAAAGGAGGAAAAGCAAAGTTGACCTGAGAGAGAGATGAACTTGGAATGAATGGAAAAAAAGGTCCTCAGTTAAATATCACAGCTGTTTGTTTCTCCTTCGTTTTAATGGTTCTAATAACTCACCACTCATAAAAGCACAGAAGAATTTCAGTGTGGAAATGTCATCGACTAATAAAAAGAAAAAGTGTGTGTTAGCATGAGTGTATGTGTGCGTGTGTGTGTGTGTGTGTGGATGAGCGTGCATGGAATTTAAGAGACTGACTCTGTGTGTGTATGTGTGTGTGTGTGTGTGTGTGCACACGCATGGAATTCAAGAGACTGACTCTGTGTGTGTGTGTGTGTGTGTGTGTGTGTGTGTGTACTGAATTCAAGAGAGTGAATATGTGTATGTGTGTGTGTGTGTGTGCATGCAAGTATGTGTGCATGTGTGTGTGTACTGAATTCAAAAGAATGAGTATTTATGTGTGTGTGTGTGTGTGTGTGTGTGTGTGTGTGTGCTAAATTCAAAAGAATGAATGTGTGTGTGTGTGAGAGAGAGAGAGAATGAATATGTGTGTGTGTGTATACTGAATTGAAGAGAATGAATATTTGTGTGTGTGTGTGTGTGTGTGAGTGTGTGAGTGTGTTAGTGTATGTGCATATTTGTGCATACTGAAGTCAAGAGAATGAGTGTTTGTGTGTGTGTTAGTGTGTGTGTGTTAGTGTGTGTGTGTGCGTACCCACCTAATTCAAAAGAACAAGCATTTCTGAGAATGATTTGTGTGTTGTGTTTCTGTGTGTCAGTTTCAGTGGTGTGTGTGTGTGTGTGTGTGTGTGTGTGTGTGTGTGTGCGTGTGCCTACCTAATTCAAAAGGATGAGTATTTGTGCGTATAATGTGTCTTTGTGTGTGCATGTGTCATGTGTGTGTGTGTGTATGTACAAGCATTGAATTTGAGAGTATTTCTGCGTGTGTGTCAGTATACACTGAATCTGAGAGGAGCAGAGAGAGCAAGGAGAGAGAGAGAGAGAGAGAGAGAGAGAGAGAGAGAGAGAGAGAGAGAGTGAGCATATGTGAGAGAAACTGAGCAAACATAAGTGAGAGAGAGAGAGAGAGAGAGAGAGAGAGAGAGAGAGAGAGAGAGAGGGTAAGTGAGGGAGTGTTTGATTGTGCACACTGAATTCTAGAATGACTCTTTATTGGTATAACACAGATAAACAAGGTTGTTTGAATGCACCGAAAGCCCATCTCAAAGGTTCTCTCAGGGTTAACTACTGCACTATTGTGTTCTAGCACAGCATCCACTTTTGAATCATCATCATCATCATTTAACGTCCGCTTTCCATGCTAGCATGGGTTGGACGATTTGACTGAGGACTGGTGAAACCGGATGGCAACACCAGGCTCCAATCTGATTTGGCAGAGTTTCTACAGCTGGATGCCCTTCCTAACGCCAACCACTCAGAGAGTGTAGTGGATGGGGATAAATATTACCGTTTGGTATTAATACTGCTTCTGTTGCCCATAATTATTTTCAGTAAGCCTACAGGCTATTCACAACACAAATCCCCAAACTAACAGTGAGATTCTTGGTATATTACTGACGGAAGTGATTCTCACACCGGGCGTTGTGAGTGTTTATTGAGCGAAAACACCTAATGCTCCACGAGGCTCCGGCAGGGGATGGTGGCGAACCCTGCAGTACTCTTTCACCACAACTTTCTCTCACTCTTACTTCCTGTTTCTGTTGTGCCTGTAATTCAAAGGGCCAGCCTTGTCACACTGTGTCACGCTGAATATCCCCGAGAACTACGTTAAGGGTACACGTGTCTGTGGAGTGCTCAGTCACTTGCACGTTAATTTCACGAGCAGGCTGTTCTGTTGATCAGATCAACTGGGACCCTTGTCGTCGTCGTAAGCGACAGGGTGCCAACAACAACAATTGACAGAAGTATCACTGCTATGTCTAGCTTTGGGCGTCTACCACTGATAAGGCCAAGGAAAGATGAAATCATGTGATCTGGTAGTCTTGGTGGTGGCCATGGCAGTGATTTATCTCCTGCTAGTCATATAAACAAGAGTGCTTATGTGCACCAAAAGCCCATATGAGAGGTTCTCTCATGGCAATTATTGCAGTACTCAGTACTTATTGATTTTAATACTGCATTGCTAACAAGTTAAGGGCAAATATATATATATATA
>NC_069005.1:27553162-27556825 GCF_001194135.2 Octopus bimaculoides | reverse complement strand
CTTTAAATTTCTTTTAAAACATTTTATTACATTTAAATTTCTGTCTTACAATTAACTAAATTAGCACAGAATAATGGTTTCATATTTTTTTATAACTAAGATCTAAACTGTTAATATATGAATACAAAAGAGATAGTTGAATAACTGTAAACCTACTTTTGGGCCACCCTATATATATATGTATATATATATATATATATATATATATATATATATATATATACACGAGGGGTGTATGAATAATTTTGTGCCTTGGAGTCTTGTACCCTCATCAGAAGTCTTGTACCATGTTTTGTTTTATTTCAGGCTCAAGACATATATCCTTCATATATCTTTAAATATATGTATGTACATGTCTATGTATGTGTGTCTTTGTTTGTCCCCACCACTCCCCTACTTGACAACTGGTGTTGGTGTGTTCATGTCCCCCATAACATAGCAGTTCAGCAAAAGTGATCAATAGAATAAGTACCAGGCTTTAAAAAACAGTACTGGTGTGAATGCATTCATCTATAAATTCAAGGCAGCGCCCCAGCATGGCCACAGTCTAATGGCTGAAACGTGTACAAGATAAAAGTCAAAAACAAGGGGGTGAATTACTGCAGAAAGGTGTGATTTCAGGGAGACTCAGCTGCTATTTCTAGAAGATTTCAAGCAACCACATAGAAACACCTTCAGTGACTCATAACAAAGTTTTAATCATCCGTTTGTGGGATAAAGGTTAAGAGAACAAATATCTTACCTTTCGAACAGGTAACACAATCAGGCAGGTGACATGTAGAGGCGACTCAGCAATAGACTGACAAAAAAAAAAGCCACACCTAACAGAAATAGCAGCCAAACTACTCTCAAATAATATCTTAATGTCTTGAGAAAGGGAAGACATACACCATCTGTCTTAGTTTTGCTACAGGCAAAGAGATAGTAGTGCTGGGCATGGCTGGAATGCCTTTAATCATAGGTCTGCTTGATCAGGGTTGACCTAGGGTTAAACAACAAAGCTAAATGCTTGTCCATGTTGAATCAGATCCACCAAGTCACATGACACCAGCTGACCAATGGCTGAGAATATGTATTTCTTACAGAGCTAGAAAGGGAAATTAAATGTGGTACTGAGCCTGCTAGAAATAGCAACCAAATCTCCCTCAAAGTACACAGGCATACACATGTGCACGCATAAACACACAGATACATGCATATACACACACACACACATCATCATCATCTCTTTAATATTCACTTTTTCATGCTTGTATAGGTCAGACGGAATTCGTTGAAGCAGATCTTTCTAAGACTGGATGCCCTTCCTGTTGCCAACACTTACATGTGCCAGGTCAGGTATGGAGGCATGCGCCATTGCAACGCGTCACTGCATCCACCATTTATCAGTATTTGTTCAGGTCATCCCGAGAAACCCATGACCAGTGTCCTAGTCAGACCCCATTTCTATGAGATACTTCCTCATCTCCTGTGACCATGTGGCATGCATGTGACTGACCAACATGAGCCATCACCCCAGCCAGATCCTCAGAGAAGAGAGCACAATACACAGGATGGGACCCAGACAATCAAGCAATCATAACCAAACAGTTTAAGCTGACGCTCTTAAATCGGCCTTCGTGCGGGTGACACGTAAAAGCACCCACTACACTCTTGGAGTGGTTGGCGTTAGGAAGGGCATCCGGCTGTAGAAACTCTGCCAAATCAGATTGGAGCCTGGTGTAGCCATCCGGTTTCACCAGTCCTCTCAGTCAAATCGTCCAACCCATGCTAGCATGGAAAGCGGACGTTAAACGATGATGATGAACAAGACACATCCCAGATTCTGGATACAGTAGCTGGTTGGACATGAGATCTGACCAGCATTATGGGCTGCCTAGGTCCAAGCAAAGTAATATTTCCATCGGGATAAGGCAGCAAAGTGGCAGAATTGTTAACACACAGAGCAAAATGCTTAATGGCATGTCACTCATCTTTATGTTCTGAGTTCAAATTCTGCTGAGGGCGACTTTGCCTTTTATTCCTTTAGGATCGATCAAAGAAGTACCAGTTGGACACTGGGGTCAATGTAATCGACTTACCCTCTCCCTGAAATTGCTGGCCTTCTACCAAAGTTTGAAACCAATATTTCCCCTGGGATTAACATGTTCTTTTTTTTTATTTTCCTTTTTCAGGGAAGATTGAAAATGAACACTGCATGTATGACAGGGTTTAGTTCTTAGTCCCCCTCTTCTACATCAATGGTCCTCCAAGCCATAACAGAGTTAAGACTGGTTGCCGTAGAGAACAACTATTTTCTGACAACCTACTTATTGTGAAATCTTCAACAGAAGTAAAAAAACAAGATATTCCAGGTATGGAAGTGTAGTGGCGCGAAATTATAGCCGCCATTGAGGAAGTACTATTCTGCGCATGCGCAGGGGACTTCACCACCGGAAGCCCCTCGAGTGCGCATGCGTAGTAAAACTGGTACTTAAAGAGTGAGTTTCACTTTGTTAGGCAGTTGCGTGACAGACCTTCTACGTGACAACACCTCACTCCTCCACAAAGCACTCTTCACCTTGATGCCTTCGATGGTGATAGCTACTTGCTTCTCTGGCAGGCATCAAGGAAGCCCTTAACCTTCCATTACCAAACTACAACTTAATCAGCGACTGCTAAGCTGAATGACAGGAATTGTGAAACCAAGCATCATCAAAAAAATAAAACTTTCCTTAGGGAACAAAAGCATTCATGTGGAAACAGATTGCAAAAATCATAATCTCTCTTTTTCACTCTTCCTCTCTCTCTCTTTCTCTCTCTCTCTGGCCAGATAACGATGTATCTCCTCTACAGCATCTCATGTTTCTCTCTCTCTCTGTCACACTCTAACCTTTCATCATCTAGCACAAGATCACCTCTTCCAAGGCCCCTCCCCCTTTCAAAGAATCTTCATCTTGCAAATTACTTGTCAGTGCTGGTGCCACGTAACAAGCATCCAGTCCACACTGTAAAGTGGTTGGCACAGTTGCATCCTCGTTACACAAGAAAATCCATTGCCAAGAAGACTTACTGAGATGATCCACGAGTGTTGCCATGTGATGCCCTTATATGGACTTTTAAGCCCGGCCAAGCTTTTACACATTTTATTACATACTAGACAACTGTGCTGGCAGGAAGGAGAAACAGGTGCCACCATATATGTGTACATACATACATTATAATATCGAAACTGAACCAAATTCGATGACTGGCACCCATGCCAGTGAGTGCTAACAGCACCATCCGAGCGGGATCACTGCCAGAGCAGCGGTCTCGTTTCCGTGCCGGTGGCACGTAAAGACCACCATTTGAGCACGATCGTTTCCAGCTTCGCCTTACTGGCACTCGTGCCGGTGGCATGTGAACAAAACATTGGACTGGCTCTTGTGCAGGTGGCACGTAAAATACACCATTTTGAGCGTGGCCGTTGCCAGTACCGCTGGACTAGCTCCTGTGCCGGTGGCATGTAAAAAGCACCCACTGCACTCTCGGAGTGGTTGGCATTAGGAAGGGCATCCAGCTGTAGAAACTCTGCCAGATCAGATTGGAGTCTGGTGCAGCCATCTGGTTCGCCAGTCCCCAGTCAAATCGTCCAACCCATGCTAGCATGGAAAGCAGACATTAAATGATGATGATGATGAT
>NC_069005.1:27551760-27552886 GCF_001194135.2 Octopus bimaculoides | reverse complement strand
TTAACGTCCGCTTTCCATGCTAGCATGGGTTGGACGATTTGACTGAGGACTGGTGAAACCAGATGGCTACACCAGGCTCCAATCCGATTTGGCAGAGTTTCTACAGCTGGATGCCCTTCCTAACGCCAACCACTCAGAGAGTGTAGTGGGTGCTTTTACGTATCACCCGCACGAAGGCCAGTCAGGCGGTACTGGCAACGGCCACGCTCAAGATGGTGTATTTTATGTGCCACCAGCACAAGAGCCAGTCCAGGGGCACTGGCAATGATCTCACTACACACACACACACACACACACACACACACACACACACAGAAAAGCTATTATCAAAAAAATAAAAAGAACAAGCAAAAAAATTAACAAACTAAAATACTGGCAACAGCCACACATATATTCAACGGCTATCATCCAGCTTGAATCAAGAAAAATATAACTTCCAACAATACAGGAAGACCATCATCAATAACCAAAGAACAGCTGAGGAGAAATGGGCCAATGAAAAAATCAAACTCAACCCCCAAGGTGTTGTTCTCTTTAGCATAAACACACAAGGTCACTGTCTCCACTGTTGGCCCTCCAATAGATGAAAATGGCACTCTCCAAGATAATGCCAAAACCATGAGCAAAATTTTAGAAATAATACATTTCTAAATCTCTCAGAGAGATTTATGCAGTAGTGAGACAATGAAGTAGTTGTATGCTGTCAACTTAATCCAAACCAGGATTGCTGAGAACAGAGTAGTAGTTTCTACAGTATCTCGCTCATGAAGTAGTTGTATGCTGTCAACTTAATGTGACAGTCCCCTGAGGGGAATAATACTACTGCTGGTTAGACATAGGAAGCTGCACCGCTTCCTGTCGGCCTTGACACATTTCCTGTGTCCTTATGTTTACAGGGGGGAGAGGACAGAGGAAATGTGTCAAGGCCAACAGAAAGCAGTGCAGCTTCCTAGGTCTAACCAAGAGTAGAATTATTCCCTTCAGGGGACTATCAGTTTCCATCTACCAAATCCACTCACAAGGCTTTGGTCAGCCTGAGGCTATAATAGAAGACACTTGCCCAAGGTGTCACACAGTGGAACTGAACCCGGAAGTATGTGGTTAAGAAGCAAGTTTCTTACCACAA
>NC_069005.1:27548991-27551644 GCF_001194135.2 Octopus bimaculoides | reverse complement strand
ATTTATACGGAGGGACGGAGACCTTTTACTGATCTCAGTTGTTGGACTGGGGCCCATACTGTATCACCGGTTTCAAGGAGTTAGTCAAACAGATCGATGCTAGTACTTATTTCCGTCGAGAACCTATTTTATCAGAGACCATTTGTCGAACAGCGAGGTTATACAATATAAAAGTACACGGAATAAGCAAACGTAAACACAAGCAGATATTATATATATAGGTGCAAGTCTAGCTGTGTGGTAAGAAGTTTGCTTCCCAACCACACGATCCAGGGTTCATTCCCACTGCGTGGCACCTTGGGCAAATGTCTTCTGCTATAGCCTGGGGCTAACAAAAACCTTGTAAGTGGATTTGGTAGACGGAAACTGAAGCCCTGTTTCCCCAAGAGAGGTAAAGAATACACACACCACTCGTTTTCGGCGTTACAAAAACCTTAACCCTAACCTTAATCCTGGGTGTCTTTATTCTTTACTTTCGCCATCATCACCCCGCCCCCCGCTCCCTATCACCGCTTGACAACAAGTGTTGGTGTGTTTACGTCCCGTAATCTAGAGGGTTCGGCGAAACAGACCGACAGAATAAGTACAAGGATTATGAAATAAGTCTTGGGGTCGATTTGTTCGACAAACAAAACCCTTCGAGGCAGTGCCCCAGCATGGCTGCAATCAAATAACTGAAACATGTAAAAGAATAAAAAAATATATGGTGATCTTTACCGTAAGATCGCCGAATATATATATATATATATATATACATACACATGGGCATCGGTTTAGTGTCCCTAACTACCAAGTTCCATTCATAGGTCGTTGGTGATCAGCCCGAGACTAGCAGAATTACAGCTGTTGGCCCGTGGTGCCATGTGAAGTAGACCCCGATCGAACACGGAACTATCTATGCAAGAAGTGAACTTCTTAACTACAGATCATTTCGTGTGTCTGTGTGTGAGAAGACACGGAAATATAAAAATATGTTATTGTTGTTTTTTTTAATATGAAATAATATTTTACAGAAAATTATAAGACCACCTCCGGCAACATAAAGAGCATTATAGTCAAACAATAAGGGTCATCTTTCGGTACAATACCTAGATCGCTACAATAAGTCTATAATATAATGTAAACATATGTTTTATAATATTTACAAACATGCAAAACGTATATACTTACATATTTGTAGAAAGACGGGCATGCGGGTGTCATGTATGTGTTAATACACAATAGAAAGAGGGGAGAAATAGACAGAGAGACGTGTGTTGATTACTTGTTGACACGTATGCGAAACAAGGAAAACCCTTAAAAACAGTTAGTGTGTATACAGTAGAATAATATATAGATATATATACCGTTATATTAATTTTCTTTGCGACTTTGAGGAAGAGAAAAAGTATTCTGAACTCCGCGCCATGACAGAAACCTGGAGCCGTTATTTGACAGAAAGAAGAGAAAACGATCGAGTAAGGAATAGAATGAGAGGGAGTAGAGAGATAGGATAGAGAAAGGTGGGGAAGGACAGAGAGAAAAAGTTAGTGAGAATGACAAAGAGGGGGGATCGGGGGATGGTGGGAGTGATGGCGTGGAAGAAAATGAAAGGAAAGTTAGAAGGGAAGAGAGATAAAGAAAGGGATATGATATGATAAAGTAAGAGAGGAAGGAGGAAGGATAAGGAAAAAGTTAGTAAGAGTGGCAGAGAGGGAGAATTGGGGGATGGTGGGAGAGATACGGCGAAAGACGAATGGAAAGTATGAGAAGGAAAGAGTAAAAGATAAAGAAAGGGTGGAGAAAAAGTGAACGATAAAAGAAAAGATAGAGAGGGAGGGTGTGTGGTAAGCAGATATAGAGGAAGGAGGGAAGGACAGGAAGGAAAAATTAATGAGAGTGAGAGAGAGGGGGATTGGAGGATGGTGAGAGAAGAAAAATGAATGGTATATAAAGAGGGAAAGGGAATGTGAACGGAAATGTCAGGAAGAGAAATTCGTGGAGGAGAGAGAAGAGTAAAGGGAGAGGATAGATATAGAAAATGTGAGGGGGGGGTTAATGTAAAGGGAAAGGTATGAAGAGACGTAGAGTAGAAAGAAAGAAAAATATAAGAGAGGGGGATATGTAAGAGAGAGTGAGTGAGATTGAGTGAAAAGAGAAGATGAAAGCGATAATGGGGAAGAATAAAATAGGGAAGAAATACGAAATAAAGTGGCGAGATGGCGATAAAGTGGACTCAGAAAGATAAAGAGATATAAATAAGATAGAGGTGAAAGAGGAGAAATAAAAACAGCAACGGAAGTGAAGTGTGACTAGAAAAAGAAATATCGACTGGCGGAGAAAGGTCGGAGTGAAAGAAAGAAGAAACAAAGCACTGATATAGGGAAGAAAGGATGAGAAATTAGTTTGTTTTGTTGTTGTTTTTGAGGGGGGGGGGTAACTGGAAGCTGAACAAAACAGAGAGAAATGGTGGTGCTAAATAAGTGTCGAATTGTAAAGAGCGGTGGAGAAAATGGTTTGCGGTATTCGGTAATAGTCTCTTACGTTTTAAGTTCAAATTCAACCATGATCGACTTCGTTTATCCTCCTTCCGGGATCGATAAAATAAGTACCAGTTGAGCACACACATACACACACACACACACACACAGAGATAGATAGATAGATAGATAGA
>NC_069005.1:27548041-27548981 GCF_001194135.2 Octopus bimaculoides | reverse complement strand
AGTTCTCGGGGATATTCAGCGTGACACAGAGTGTGACAAGGCTGACCCTTTGAATTACAGGCACAACAGAAACAGGAAGTAAGAGTGAGAGAAAGTTGTGGTGGAAGAGTATAGCAGGGTTCGCCACCATCCCCTGCCGGAGCCTCGTGAAGCATTAGGTATTTTCGCTCAATAAACACTCACAACGCCCGGTCTGGGAATCGAAACCGCGATCGTATGACAGCGAGTCCGCTGCCCTAACCACTGGGCCATTGCACCTCCACACATACATACATACATACATACATACGTACATACATAGCCCTAATTAAACAGACATAATTAAAGGCATTCTAGCTGTGACCGTCCAGTATCTTTGTGTATCAAGGAACTACATTCTCAAAAAATGCCCTTCCCTTTTTAATATAGCAGGTTGTGATTTAAGGGAATTTGGCAGCTGTTTTTAGCAGATTGAGCGATCGATTAAAAGAAAGTTAGACCCTTATGCAGTGCTTTCCGAACCAGAGAATTGCGAAGTTTCACTAACACGATTGATATTCTCATTCAGCATTCCAACAATACAGGAATCACACAAGGGTGACATCATTGCCCCGAAAACCTAAAGCCTCGCCCTGACAATTCCTGACTTAGGTGGTTCGCCACGCTAAGGTCCACGAAGGAAGGTAACTTATGAAAGACTCAATGGACGAGATGTTAAACTTTAAGTGTTCCTATTATGTCAGTTCAGATCGAGCAGTTTTATAATGGAATAATTCTTTCTACTCTAAGTACAAAGCCTGAGATTTTTGTGGGAGAGGACTGGTACTTACTTTATCGACTCCGAAAGGAACGAAAGGCAAAAGTCAAACTTAGTGGAATTTGAACTCAGAACAAAAAGACGGATGAAATCCTGCTAAGCATTTTGTCCGGCGTGTTAACGATTCTGCTTGCTTGCCGCCTT
>NC_069005.1:27546472-27547301 GCF_001194135.2 Octopus bimaculoides | reverse complement strand
GACAAAGACGGCGAGCTGGCAGAAACGTTAGCACGCTGGGCGAAATGCTTAACGGTGTTTCGTCTGCCGTTACGTTCTGAGTTCAAATTCCGCCGAGGTCGACTTTGCCTTTCATCCTTTCGGGGCTCGATAAATTAAGTACCAGTTACGCACTGGAGTCGATGTAATCGACTTAATCCTTCTGTCTGTCCTTGTTTGTCCCCTCTATGTTTAGCCCCTTGTGGGCAATAAAGAAATAAGAAACGTTAGCACGCCGGGCGAAATGCTTAGTGGTATTTCGTCTGTCTTTACGTTCTGAGTTCAAATTCTGCCGAGGTCGGCTTTGCCTTTTGTCCTTTCATAGTCGATAAATTAAGTAACAGTTACGTACTGAGGTCGATCTAATCGACTGGCCCTCTCTCCAAAAATTTCGGGGTTTGTGCCTAGAGTAGAAAAGAATATAAAGGTTAACTCGTCCCAAGTCATCGTGGACATGCTGACCTTTGAGTTAAAGCGTTTAATGAAAAACACGTGATCTTTCTAGGTTATCGATTGACGTAATCACGGTACATTTTGTTGCATCTCTTTGCAATCTGATTGCAAATGCCGACAGAGCCTGACTTAAATTAGTATTCTTTCGTATCTGAGGAAAAAGACACAATTTTAGCCAGAAAAAAAGGGGTAGCTAAAAAAAAGCTACATTTTATTTAAATACTAGAAACAAAATAATGAAACAAAATATATAGTCTTAATCAGTTACTCTTTTACTCTTTTACTTGTTTCAGTGATTTGACTGCGGCCATGCTGGAGCACCGCCTTTAGTCGAGCAAATCGACCCCAGGACTTATTC
>NC_069005.1:27545507-27546462 GCF_001194135.2 Octopus bimaculoides | reverse complement strand
TTTAGTCGAGCAAATCGACCCCAGGACTTATTCTTTGTAAGCCTAGTACTTATTCTATCGGTCTCTTTGCCGAACCGCTAAGTTACGGGGACATATACACACCAGCATCGGTTATCAAGCAATGCAAGGTGGACAATCACAGACACACAAACATATACACAAACATATATATATATACATATATACGACGGGCTTCTTTCAGTTTCCGTCTACCAAATCCACTCACAAGGCTTTGGTCGGCCCGAGGCTATAGTAGAGGACACTTGCCCAAGATGCCACACAGTAGGACTGAACCCGGAACCATGTGGTTGGTAAGCAAGCTACTTACCACACAGCCACTCCTGCGCCTATAATATTTACTTACTTTTAATTTTTTAGAAAATCGAAAATTATCAAATTAGATATTAGTGTGGGGAAAAAATTTACTTAGAATCCAACAGAGAAAAATATATTGATTGTTAAACAGTGAAAATTAACGAGATATTTTATTAGCAACCTCGATTATAATCGGGTCACAGTTTGGGAAAAAATTCTTGGAAAAAAAAAGTCGATATCAATACATTATACATGAATACACGATCACATTATATATGTGTATATGCCATTAATATATACAGAGCTGGTTGGTAAAAGCCTCCTTTCGGTCATGAATAACCATGGGATTACACCTCGAAAATTACCCTCCGCGACACAAGTCCGGGCAAGGTTGTTTTTGGAAGATAAGCAGTCGGCCATGCATACCAGCCTCCCCTCTCCATACCACCGATGTTATCCAAGGAAAAGGCAAAGGGACCGATATAGCTTGGCACCAGTAACGTTGCAACTCATTTCTACAGCTGAGTGAATTGGAGCAACAAGAACACAACACACAGTCCGGTCTGGGAATTGAACTCACTACCTCGCGATTGTGAGCCCGACGCTCATTATATATATATATATATATATATATATATAT